>NW_026894016.1:0-228937 GCF_032452875.1 Bos javanicus | reverse complement strand
ATCACGTGACTGAGCATGCACTGTTCACGTGGCTGATCATACACTGATCACGTGATGATCATGCACTGATCACTTGGATATCATGCACTGATCACGTGGCTGATCATACACTGTTCACGTGGCTGACCATGCACTGATCACGTGGCTGATCATACACTGATCACGTAGCTGATCATGCACTGATCACGTGGCTATCATGCACTGATCACGTGGCTGATCATGCAATGATCACGTAACTGACCATGTACCTGTCACGTGGCTGATCATGCAATGATCACGTAGCACTCATGCACTGATCACGTGACTGATCATACTGATGCTCACGTGGCTGATCACTCATCACATGGCTGATCATGCACTGATCACGTGGCTGAGTCATACACTGATCACGTGGCTATCATGCACTGATCACGTGGCTGATCATGCACTGATCACGTGGCTGATCATGCACTGATCACGTGTCTGATCATGCACTGATCACGTGGCTGATCATGCACTGATCACGTGGCTGATCATGCAATGATCACGCAGCTACCATGCACTGGTCACATGACTGATCATGCACTGATCACGTGACTGATCATGCAGTGATCTGCGTGGCTATCATGAACTACTCACGTGGCTGATCATGCAATGATCATGTAGCTACCATGTACAGGTCCGTGAATGATCATGCACTATCAGACTGATCATGCATGATCAGCGTGGCTATCATGCAGATCAGGACTGATCATGCACTGATCACGTCTATATCATGCACTGATCACGTGACTGCCCATGCACTGATCACGTGGATGATCATACACTAATCTTGTGACAGATCATGCACTGATCACGTGGCTGATCATGCACTGATACCGTGACTGAGCATGGACTGATCATGACTATCATGTAGTGATCACGTGACTTAATGGCGCTGATCATGTGACTGATCATGCGCTGATCATGTTTGCTATCATACACTGATCATGTACCTCTGGAGGCAATAAACAAAGAGCTGAGTAGGCACAAATCAAACAGTCAGCAGGCAATAATCATGGAACTCAGGTGTGAGGAATCATGCTGCTCAGCTGGCAATAATCAAGCAGCTGAGCAGGCAGGAATTACGCAGCACAGCTGGCAATTGTCAAGCAGATGACAGGCAGGAATCGTGCAGCTCAGCTGCCAATTGTCAAGCAGATGAGCAGACAGTAATCACGCAGCTCAGCAGGCCCAGATCACGTGACTGAGCATGCACTGTTCACGTGGCTGATCATACACTGATCACGTGATGATCATGTACTGATCACTTGGATATCATGCACTGATCACGTGGCTGATCATACACTATTCCCGTGTCTGACCATGCACTGATCACGTGGCTGATCATACACTGCTCACGTAACTGATCATGCACTGATCACGTGGCTATCATGCACTGATCACGTGGCTGAACATGCACTGTTCACGTGGCTGATCACACACTGTCACGTGACATATCATGCACTGATCACGTGGCACTCATGCACTGATCACGTGGCTGATCATACTCTCCACGTAACTCATGCACACATCCGTGGCTATCATGCACTGCTCACGTGGCTCGTCATGGAATGATCACGTAGCAACCATATACTGGTAAGCGTGACTGATCATGCAAAGATCACGTAAATGATCATGCACTGTTCACGTGACTGATCATGTACTGATCACGTGACTGATCATGCTGACCACGTGGCTATCATGCTCTGCTCACGTGGCTGATCATGCAGCGATCACGTAGCAACCATGTACTGGTCACGTGACTGATCATGCACTGATCACGTAATTGATCCTGCACTGATCCGTGGCTCATCATGCACTGATCACGTGGCTGATCACACATGTATCACGTGACTGATCATGCACTGATCCCGTGGCTGTCATGCACTGATCACGTGGCTATCATGCACTGATCACGTGGCTGATCACCTACCTATCATGACTGATCATGCACTGATCACATGGCTATCATGCACTGATCACGTGGCTATCATGCACTGATCACGTGGCTGATCATGCACTGATCACGTGGCTACCATGCACTGGTCACGTGGCTGATCATGCACTGATCACGTAAATGATCATGCAATGATCACGTGACTGATCATGCTGATCATGGCGTCATGCACTGACCACGTAGCTGATCATGCACTGATCACGTGGCTGATCATGCACTGATCGCGTGGCTATCATGCACTGATCACGTGGCTGATCATGCACTGATCACGTGCCTGGTCATGCACTGATCACGTGGCTGATCATGCACTGATCATGGCTGATCATGCACTGATCACGTGGCTGATGCACTGATCCGTGACTGATCATGCACTGATCTGCGTGTCTGATCATGCACTGATCACGTGGCTATCATGCACTGCTCGCGTGGCTGATCATGCCATGATCCCGCAACTACCATGTACTGGTCACATGACTGATCATGCACTGATCACGTGACTGATCATGCGGTGATCACGTGGCTATCATGAACTACTCACGTGGCTGATCATGCAATGATCATGTAGCTACCATGTGCAGGTCACGTGAATGATCATACACCCATCAGGTGACTGATCATGCACTGATCACGTGGCTATCATGCACTGATCCCGAGACTGATCATGCACTGTTCACGTCTATATCATGCACTGATCACATGACTGCCGTGCACTGATCACGTGGATGATCATACACTAATCTTGTGACAGATCATGCACTGATCACGTGGCTGATCATGCACTGATACCGTGACTGAGCATGGACTGATCACACGGCTATCATGTAGTGATCACGTGACTTAATGGCGCTGATCATGTGACTGATCATCGCTGATCATGTTTGCTATCATACACTGATCATGTGCCTCTGAGGCAATAAACAAAGAGCTGAGTAGGCACGAATCAAACAGTCAGCAGGCAATAATCCTGGAACACAGGTGTGAGGAATCATGCTGCTCAGCTGGCAATAATCAAGCAGCTGAGCAGGCAGGAATTACGCAGCACAGCTAGCAATTGTCAAGCAGATGACAGGCAGGAATCGTGCAGCTCAGCTGGCAATTGTCAAGCAGATGAGCAGACAGTAATCACGCAGCTCAGCAGGCCCAGATCACGTGACTGAGCATGCACTGTTCCCGTGGCTGATCATACACTGATCACGTGATGATCATGTACTGATCACTTGGATATCATGCACTGATCACGTGGCTGATCATACACTGTTCACGTGTCTGACCATGCACTGATCACGTGGCTGATCATACACTGCTCACGTAACTGATCATGCACTGATCACGTGGCTATCATGCACTGATCACGTGGCTGAACATGCACTGTTCACGTGGCTGATCACACACCTGTCACGTGACATATCATGCACTGATCACGTGGCACTCATGCACTGATCACGTGGCTGATCATACTCTGCTCACGTAACTCATGCACACATCACGTGGCTATCATGCACTGCTCACGTGGCTCGTCATGGAATGATCCCGTAGCAACCATATACTGGTAGCGTGACTGATCATGCAAAGATCGCGTAAATGATCATGCACTGTTCACGTGACTGATCATGTACTGATCACGTGACTGATCATGCACTGACCACGTGGCTATCATGCTCTGCTCACGTGGCTGATCATGCAGCGATCGCGTAGCAACCATGTACTGGTCACGTGACTGATCATGCACTGATCACGTAATTGATCCTGCACTGATCACGTGGCTCATCATGCACTGATCACGTGGCTGATCACGCATGTATCACGTGACTGATCATGCACTGATCCCGTGGCTCTCATGCACTGATCACGTGGCTGTCATGCACTGATCACGTGGATATCATGCTCTGATCATGTGGCTGATCACACATGTATCACATGACTGATCATGCACTGATCACGTAGCTATCATGCACTGATCACGTGGCTATCATGCACTGATCACGTGGCTTATCAGGCAATGATCGCGTAGCTTCCATGTACTGGTCACGTAACTGATCATGCACTGAGCACGTAATTGATCATGCACTGATCATGTGGCTGATCATGCACAGATCACGTGGCTGATCATACACTGATCACATAACTGATCATGCACTGATCACGTGACTGATCATGCACTGATCACGTGGCTATCATGCACTGATCACTTGGCTGGACATACACTGATCACGTGCCTGGTCATGCACTGATCACGTGGCTGATCATGCACTGATCACGTGACTGATCATGCACTGATCTCGTGTCTCATCATGCACTGATCACGTGGCTATCATGCACTGCTCACGTGGCTGATCATGCCACGATCACGTAGCTTCCATGTACTAGTCACATGACTGATCATGCACTGATCACGTGACTGATCATGCAGTGATCACGTGGCTATCATGAACTGCTCACGTGGCTGATCATGCAATGATCATGTAGCTACCATGTACAGGTCACGTGAATGATCATACACACATCAGGTGACTGATCATGCACTGATCACATGGCTATCATGCACTGATCACAAGACTGATCATGCACTGTTCACGTCTATATCATGCACTGTCACATGACTGCCCGTGCACTGATCACGTGGATGATCATACACTAATCTTGTGACAGATCATGCACTGATCACGTGGCTGATCATGCACTGATACCGTGACTGAGCATGGACTGATCACGTGACTATCATGTAGTGATCACGTGACTTAATGGCGCTGATCATATGACTGATCATGCGCTGATCATGTTTGCTATCATACACTGATCATGTGCCTCTGGAGGCAATAAACAAAGAGCTGAGTAGGCACGAATCAAACAGTCAGCAGGCAATAATCATGGAACACAGGTGTGAGGAATCATGCTGCTCAGCTGGCAATAATCAAGCAGCTGAGCAGGCAGGAATTACGCAGCACAGCTGGCAATTGTCAAGCAGATGACAGGCAGGAATCGTGCAGCTCAGCTGGCAATTGTCAAGCAGATGAGCAGACAGTAATCACGCAGCTCAGCAGGCCCAGATCACGTGACTGAGCATGCACTGTTCACGTGGCTGATCATGCACTGATCACGTGATGATCATGCACTGATCACTTGGATATCATGCACTGATCACGTGGCTGATCATGCACTGATCTCGTGTCTGATCATGCACTGGTCACGTGGCTGATCATGCACTGCTCACGTAACTGATCATGCACTGATCACGTGGCTATCATGCACTGATCACGTGGCTGAACATGCACTGTTCACGTGGCTGATCACACACCTGTCACGTGACATATCCTGCACTGATCACGTGACTGATCATGCTCTGCTCACGTTACTCATGCACACATCACGTGGCTATAATGCACTGCTCACGTGGCTGATCATGCACTGATCACATAACGTTACGATCATGTACTGGTCACGTGACTGATCATGCACTGATCACGTGACTGATCATGCACTGATCACGTGGCTGATCATGCACTGATCACGTGGCTGATCATGCACTGATCACGTGACTGATCATGCACCGATCACGTGACTGATCATGCACTGATCACGTGACTGATCATGCACTGATCACGTGGCTGATCACACTGATCACGTGGCTGCTCATGCACTGATCACGTGGCTGATCATGCACTGATCATGTGACTGATCATGCACTGATCACGTGGACTCATGCACTGATCACGTGGCTGATCATGCACTGATCACGTGGCTGATCATGCACTGATCACGTGGCTGATCACACAGATCACGTGACTGATCATGCACTGATCACGTGGCTGATCATGCACTGATCACGTGGCTATCATGCACTGATCACGTGGCTGATCATGCAATGATCACGTAACTGATCATGCACTGATCACGTGGCTGATCATGCACTGATCACGTAACTGATCATGCACTGATCCGTAGCTGATCATGCACTGATCAAGTGACTGATCATGCACTGATCATGACTGATCATGCACTGATCACGTGGCTATCATGCACTGATCACGTGACTGATCATGCACTGATCACGTGGCTATCATGCACTGATCACGTGACTGATCATGCACTGATCACGTGACTGATCATGCACTGATCACGTGGCTATCATGCACTGATCACGTGGCTGATCATGCATGATCACGTAGCTATCATGCACTGATCACGTGACTGATCATGCACTGATCACGTGACTGATCATGCACTGATCATGGCTATCATGCACTGATCACGTGGCTGATCATGCACTGATCACGTAGCTATCATGCACTATCACGTGACTGATCATGCACTGATCACGTGGCTGATCATGCACTGATCACGTGGCTGATCATGCACTGATCACGTGGCTGATCATGCACTGATCACGTGGCTATCATGCACTGATCACGTGACTATCATGCACTGATCACGTGATGATCATGCACTGATCACGTGACTCATCATGCACTGATCACGTGGCTGATCATACACTGATCCGTGACTGATCATGCACTGATCACGTGGCTATCATGCACTGATCACGTGACTGTCATGCACTGATCACGTGGATCATGCACTGATCATGTGGCTGATCACTGATCATGTGACTGATCATGCACTGATCACGAGCTATCATGCACTGATCACGTGACTGATCATGCACTGATCATGTGCTCAGCAGGCAATAATCACGTGGCTGATCATGCAGGATCACGCAGCCAGATCATGCAGCTGATCACGTGGCAGATCATGCTGTCAGCGTGAGCTGACAGTAATCACGCAGCTCAGCAGGCCCAGATCACGTGACTGATCATGCACTGTTCACGTGGCTGATCATACACTGATCACGTGGCTGATCATGCACTGATCACGTGGATATCATGCACTGATCACGTGGCTGATCATACACTGATCACGTGTCTGATCATGCACTGATCACGTGGCTGATCATGCACTGATCACGTGGCTGATCATGCACTGATCACGTGGCTATCATGCACTGATCACGTGGCTGAACATGCACTGATCACGTGGCTGATCACACACTGTCACGTGACATATCATGCACTGATCACGTGGCACTCATGCACTGATCACGTGGCTGATCATACACTGATCACGTAACTCATGCACATCACGTGGCTATCATGCACTGCTCACGTGGCTCGTCATGGAATGATCACGTAGCAACCATATACTGTCACGTGACTGATCATGCACTGATCACGTAAATGATCATGCACTGTTCACGTGACTGATCATGTACTGATCACGTGACTGATCATGCACTGATCACGTGGCTATCATGCACTGCTCACGTGGCTGATCATGCAACGATCACGTAGCAACCATGTACTGGTCACGTGACTGATCATGCACTGATCACGTAATTGATCATGCACTGATCACGTGGCTCATCATGCACTGATCACGTGGCTGATCACACTGTATCACGTGACTGATCATGCACTGATCACGTGGCTGATCATGCACTGATCACGTGGCTGTCATGCACTGATCACGTGGATATCATGCACTGATCACGTGGCTGATCACACACTATCACATGACTGATCATGCACTGATCACGTGGCTATCATGCACTGATCACGTGGCTATCATGCACTGATCACGTGGCTGATCATGCAATGATCACGTAGCTACCATGTACTGGTCACGTGACTGATCATGCACTGATCACGTGACTGATCATGCACTGATCACGTGACTGATCATGCACTGATCACGTGGCTGATCATGCACTGATCACGTGCTGATCATGCACTGATCACGTGACTGATCATGCACTGATCACGTGACTGATCATGCACTGATCACGTGGCTGATCATGCACTGATCACGTGACTGATCATGCACTGATCACGTGGCTGATCATGCACTGATCACGTGGCTGATCATGCACTGATCACGTGGCTGATCATGCACTGATCACGTGACTGATCATGCACTGATCACGTGGCTGATCATGCACTGATCACGTGACTATCATGACTGATCACGTGGCTGATCATGCTGATCACGTGGCTATCATGCACTGATCACGTGACTGATCATGCACTGATCACGTGACTGATCATGCACTGATCACGTGGCTATCATGCACTGATCACGTGGCTGATCATGCACTGATCACGTAGCTATCATGCACTGATCACGTGACTGATCATGCACTGATCACGTAACTGATCATGCACTGATCACGTGGCTATCATGCACTGATCACGTGGCTGATCATGCACTGATCACGTAGCTATCATGCACTGATCACGTGACTGATCATGCACTGATCACGTGACTGATCATGCACTGATCACGTGGCTATCATGCACTGATCACGTGACTGATCATGCACTGATCACGTCTATATCATGCACTGATCACGTGACTGATCATGCACTGATCACGTGGCTGATCATGCACTGATCACGTGACTGATCATGCACTGATCACGTGGCTATCATGCACTGATCACGTGGCTGATCATGCACGATCTATGATCATGTACTGATCACGTGCTGATCATGCACTGATCACGTGGCTGATCATGCACTGATCACGTGGCTGATCATGCACTGATCACGTGACTGATCATGCACTGATCACGTGGCTGATCATGCACTGATCACGTGGCTGATCATGCACTGATCACGTGGCTATCATGCACTGATCACGTGGCTGATCACACACTGATCACGTGACTGATCATGCACTGATCGCGTGGCTATCATGCACTGATCACGTGACTGATCATGCACTGATCACGTGGCTATCATGCACTGATCACGTGGCTGATCATGCACTGATCACGTGACTGATCATGCACTGATCACGTGGCTGATCATGCACTGATCACGTAACTGATCATGCACTGATCACGTGGCTGATCATGCACTGATCACGTGACTGATCATGCACTGATCACGTGGCTGATCATGCACTGATCACGTGGCTATCATGCACTGATCACGTGGCTGATCATGCACTGATCACGTGGCTATCATGCACTGATCACGTGGCTGATCATGCACTGATCACGTGGCTGATCATGCACTGATCACGTAACTGATCATGCACTGATCACGTGGCTATCATGCACTGATCACGTGGCTGAACATGCACTGTTCACGTGGCTGATCACACACCTGTCACGTGACATATCATGCACTGATCACGTGGCACTCATGCACTGATCACGTGGCTGATCATACTCTGCTCACGTAACTCATGCACACATCACGTGGCTATCATGCACTGCTCACGTGGCTCGTCATGGAATGATCACGTAGCAACCATATACTGGTAACGTGACTGATCATGCAAAGATCACGTAAATGATCATGCACTGTTCACGTGACTGATCATGTACTGATCACGTGACTGATCATGCACTGATCACGTGGCTATCATGCACTGCTCACGTGGCTGATCATGCAACGATCACGTAGCAACCATGTACTGGTCACGTGACTGATCATGCACTGATCACGTAATTGATCATGCACTGATCACGTGGCTCATCATGCACTGATCACGTGGCTGATCACACATGTATCACGTGACTGATCATGCACTGATCACGTGGCTCTCATGCACTGATCACGTGGCTGTCATGCACTGATCACGTGGATATCATGCACTGATCACGTGGCTGATCACACACGTATCACATGACTGATCATGCACTGATCACGTGGCTATCATGCACTGATCACGTGGCTATCATGCACTGATCACGTGGCTGATCAGGCAATGATCACGTAGCTACCATGTACTGGTCACGTGACTGATCATGCACTGATCACGTAATTGATCATGCACTGATCATGTGGCTGATCATGCACTGATCACGTGGCTGATCATACACTGATCACATAACTGATCATGCACTGATCACGTGACTGATCATGCACTGATCACGTGGCTATCATGCACTGATCACTTGGCTGGACATACACTGATCACGTGCCTGGTCATGCACTGATCACGTGGCTGATCATGCACTGATCACGTGACTGATCATGCACTGATCTCGTGTCTGATCATGCACTGATCACGTGGCTATCATGCACTGCTCACGTGGCTGATCATGCCATGATCACGAAGCTACCATGTACTGGTCACATGACTGATCATGCACTGATCACGTGACTGATCATGCAGTGATCACGTGGCTATCATGAACTACTCACGTGGCTGATCATGCAATGATCATGTAGCTACCATGTACAGGTCACGTGAATGATCATACACCCATCAGGTGACTGATCATGCACTGATCACGTGGCTATCATGCACTGATCACGAGACTGATCATGCACTGTTCACGTCTATATCATGCACTGATCACATGACTGCCCGTGCACTGATCACGTGGATGATCATACACTAATCTTGTGACAGATCATGCACTGATCACGTGGCTGATCATGCACTGATACCGTGACTGAGCATGGACTGATCTCATGACTATCATGTAGTGATCACGTGACTTAATGGCGCTGATCATGTGACTGATCATGCGCTGATCATGTTTGCTATCATACACTGATCATGTGCCTCTGGAGGCAATAAACAAAGAGCTGAGTAGGCACGAATCAAACAGTCAGCAGGCAATAATCATGGAACTCAGGTGTGAGGAATCATGCTGCTCAGCTGGCAATAATCAAGCAGCTGAGCAGGCAGGAATTACGCAGCACAGCTGGCAATTGTCAAGCAGATGACAGGCAGGAATCGTGCAGCTCAGCTGGCAATTGTCAAGCAGATGAGCAGACAGTAATCACGCAGCTCAGCAGGCCCAGATCACGTGACTGAGCATGCACTGTTCACGTGGCTGATCATACACTGATCACGTGATGATCATGCACTGATCACTTGGATATCATGCACTGATCACGTGGCTGATCATACACTGTTCACGTGTCTGACCATGCACTGATCACGTGGCTGATCATACACTGCTCACGTAACTGATCATGCACTGATCACGTGGCTATCATGCACTGATCACGTGGCTGAACATGCACTGTTCGCGTGGCTGATCACACACCTGTCACGTGACATATCATGCACTGATCACGTGGCACTCATGCACTGATCACGTGGCTGATCATACTCTGCTCACGTAACTCATGCACACATCACGTGGCTATCATGCACTGCTCACGTGGCTCGTCATGGAATGATCACGTAGCAACCATATACTGGTAACGTGACTGATCATGCAAAGATCACGTAAATGATCATGCACTGTTCACGTGACTGATCATGTACTGATCACGTGACTGATCATGCACTGATCACGTGGCTATCATGCTCTGCTCACGTGGCTGATCATGCAACGATCACGTAGCAACCATGTACTGGTCACGTGACTGATCATGCACTGATCACGTAATTGATCCTGCACTGATCACGTGGCTCATCATGCACTGATCACGTGGCTGATCACACATGTATCACGTGACTGATCATGCACTGATCACGTGGCTCTCATGCACTGATCACGTGGCTGTCATGCACTGATCACGTGGATATCATGCACTGATCACGTGGCTGATCACACACGTATCACATGACTGATCATGCACTGATCACGTGGCTATCATGCACTGATCACGTGGCTGATCATGCACTGATCACGTGGCTATCATGCACTGATCACGTGGCTGACATGCACTGATCACGTGACTGATCATGCACTGATCACGTGGCTGATCATGCACTGATCACGTGACTGATCATGCACTGATCACGTGGCTGATCATGCACTGATCACGCAACTGATCATGCACTGATCACGTGGCTGATCATGCACTGATCACGTGGCTATCATGCACTGATCACGTGGCTGATCATGCACTGATCACAGCTATCATGCACTGATCACGTGACTGATCATGCACTGATCACGTGGCTGATCATGCACTGCTCACGTAACTGATCATGCACTGATCACGTGGCTATCATGCACTGATCACGTGGCTGAACATGCACTGATCACGTGGCTGATCACACACTGTCACGTGACATATCATGCACTGATCACGTGGCTATCATGCACTGATCACGTGGCTGATCATACTATGCTCACGTAACTCATGCACACATCACGTGGCTATCATGCACTGCTCACGTGGCTCGTCATGGAATGATCACGTAGCAACCATATACTGGTCACGTGACTGATCATGCACTGATCACGTAAATGATCATGCACTGTTCACGTGACTGATCATGTACTGATCACGTGACTGATCATGCACTGATCACGTGGCTATCATGCACTGCTCACGTGGCTGATCATGCAACGATCACGTAGCAACCATGTACTGGTCACGTGACTGATCATGCACTGATCACGTAATTGATCATGCACTGATCACGTGGCTCATCATGCACTGATCACGTGGCTGATCACACATGTATCACGTGACTGATCATGCACTGATCACGTGGCTCTCATGCACTGATCACGTGGCTGTCATGCACTGATCACGTGGATATCATGCACTGATCACGTGGCTGATCACACACGTATCACATGACTGATCATGCACTGATCACGTGGCTATCATGCACTGATCACGTGGCTATCATGCACTGATCACGTGGCTGATCAGGCAATGATCACGTAGCTACCATGTACTGGTCACGTGACTGATCATGCACTGATCACGTAATTGATCATGCACTGATCATGTGGCTGATCATGCACTGATCACGTGGCTGATCATACACTGATCACATAACTGATCATGCACTGATCACGTGACTGATCATGCACTGATCACGTGGCTATCATGCACTGATCACGTGGCTGACATACACTGATCACGTGCCTGGTCATGCACTGATCACGTGGCTGATCATGCACTGATCACGTGACTGATCATGCACTGATCACGTGTCTGATCATGCACTGATCACGTGGCTATCATGCACTGCTCACGTGGCTGATCATGCCATGATCACGCAGCTACCATGTACTGGTCACATGACTGATCATGCACTGATCACGTGACTGATCATGCAGTGATCACGTGGCTATCATGAACTACTCACGTGGCTGATCATGCAATGATCATGTAGCTACCATGTACAGGTCACGTGAATGATCATACACCCATCAGGTGACTGATCATGCACTGATCACGTGGCTATCATGCACTGATCACGAGACTGATCATGCACTGTTCACGTCTATATCATGCACTGATCACATGACTGCCCGTGCACTGATCACGTGGATGATCATACACTAATCTTGTGACAGATCATGCACTGATCACGTGGCTGATCATGCACTGATACCGTGACTGAGCATGGACTGATCACATGACTATCATGTAGTGATCACGTGACTTAATGGCGCTGATCATGTGACTGATCATGCGCTGATCATGTTTGCTATCATACACTGATCATGTGCCTCTGGAGGCAATAAACAAAGAGCTGAGTAGGCACGAATCAAACAGTCAGCAGGCAATAATCATGGAACTCAGGTGTGAGGAATCATGCTGCTCAGCTGGCAATAATCAAGCAGCTGAGCAGGCAGGAATTACGCAGCACAGCTGGCAATTGTCAAGCAGATGACAGGCAGGAATCGTGCAGCTCAGCTGGCAATTGTCAAGCAGATGAGCAGACAGTAATCACGCAGCTCAGCAGGCCCAGATCACGTGACTGAGCATGCACTGTTCACGTGGCTGATCATACACTGATCACGTGGCTGATCATGCACTGATCACGTGGCTGATCACACTGATCACGTGACTGATCATGCACTGATCACGTGGCTGATCATGCACTGATCACGTGGCTGATCATGCACTGATCACGTGGCTGATCACACTGATCACGTGACTGATCATGCACTGATCACGTGGCTATCATGCACTGATCACGTGGCTATCATGCACTGATCACGTGGCTGATCACACACTATCACGTGACTGATCATGCACTGATCACGTGGCTGATCATGCACTGATCACGTGGCTATCATGCACTGATCACGTGGCTGATCATGCAATGATCACGTAGCTACCATGTACTGGTCACGTGACTGATCATGCACTGATCACGTAATTGATCATGCACTGATCACGTGGCTGATCATGCACTGATCACGTGGCTGATCATGCACTGATCACGTGACTGATCATGCACTGATCACGTGACTGATCATGCACTGATCACGTGGCTATCATGCACTGATCACGTGGCTGATCATGCACTGATCACGTGGCTATCATGCACTGATCACGTGACTGATCATGCACTGATCACGTGACTGATCATGCACTGATCACGTGGCTGATCATGCACTGATCACGTGGCTGATCATGCACTGATCACGTGGCTATCATGCACTGATCACGTGGCTGATCATGCACTGATCACGTGGCTATCATGTACTGATCACGTGACTGATCATGCACTGATCACGTAATTGATCATGCACTGATCACGTGGCTGATCATGCACTGATCACGTGGCTGATCATGCACTGATCACGTGACTGATCATGCACTGATCACGAGACTGATCATGCACTGATCACGTCTATATCATGCACTGATCACATGACTGCCCATGCACTGATCACGTGGATGATCATACACTAATCTTGTGACAGATCATGCACTGATCACGTGGCTGATCATGCACTGATACCGTGACTGAGCATGGACTGATCACATGACTATCATGTAGTGATCACGTGACTTAATGGCGCTGATCATGTGACTGATCATGCACTGATCATGTTTGCTATCATACACTGATCATGTGCCTCTGGAGGCAATAAACAAAGAGCTGAGTAGGCACAAATCAAACAGTCAGCAGGCAATAATCATGGAACACATGTGTGAGGAATCATGCTGCTCAGCTGGCAATAATCAAGCAGCTGAGCAGGCAGGAATTACGCAGCACAGCTGGCAATTGTCAAGCAGATGACAGGCAGGAATCGTGCAGCTCAGCTGGCAATTGTCAAGCAGATGAGCAGACAGTAATCACGCAGCTCAGCAGGCCCAGATCACGTGACTGAGCATGCACTGTTCACGTGGCTGATCATGCACTGATCACGTGACTGATCATGCACTGATCACGTGGCTATCATGCACTGATCACGTGGCTGATCATGCACTGATCACGTAGCAACCATGTACTGATCACGTGACTGATCATGCACTGATCACGTAATTGATCATGCACTGATCACGTGGCTCATCATGCACTGATCACGTGGCTGATCACACATGTATCACGTGACTGATCATGCACTGATCCCGTGGCTCTCATGCACTGATCACGTGGCTGTCATGCACTGATCACGTGGATATCATGCACTGATCACGTGGCTGATCACACACGTATCACATGACTGATCATGCACTGATCACGTGGCTATCATGCACTGATCACGTGGCTATCATGCACTGATCACGTGGCTGATCAGGCAATGATCACGTAGCTACCATGTACTGGTCACGTGACTGATCATGCACTGATCACGTAATTGATCATGCACTGATCATGTGGCTGATCATGCACTGATCACGTGGCTGATCATACACTGATCACATAACTGATCATGCACTGATCACGTGACTGATCATGCACTGATCACGTGGCTATCATGCACTGATCACTTGGCTGACATACACTGATCACGTGCCTGGTCATGCACTGATCACGTGGCTGATCATGCACTGATCACGTGACTGATCATGCACTGATCTCGTGTCTGATCATGCACTGATCACGTGGCTATCATGCACTGCTCACGTGGCTGATCATGCCATGATCACGCAGCTACCATGTACTGGTCACATGACTGATCATGCACTGATCACGTGACTGATCATGCAGTGATCACGTGGCTATCATGAACTACTCACGTGGCTGATCATGCAATGATCATGTAGCTACCATGTACAGGTCACGTGAATGATCATACACCCATCAGGTGACTGATCATGCACTGATCACGTGGCTATCATGCACTGATCACGAGACTGATCATGCACTGTTCACGTCTATATCATGCACTGATCACATGACTGCCCGTGCACTGATCACGTGGATGATCATACACTAATCTTGTGACAGATCATGCACTGATCACGTGGCTGATCATGCACTGATACCGTGACTGAGCATGGACTGATCACATGACTATCATGTAGTGATCACGTGACTTAATGGCGCTGATCATGTGACTGATCATGCGCTGATCATGTTTGCTATCATACACTGATCATGTGCCTCTGGAGGCAATAAACAAAGAGCTGAGTAGGCACGAATCAAACAGTCAGCAGGCAATAATCATGGAACTCAGGTGTGAGGAATCATGCTGCTCAGCTGGCAATAATCAAGCAGCTGAGCAGGCAGGAATTATGCAGCACAGCTGGCAATTGTCAAGCAGATGACAGGCAGGAATCGTGCAGCTCAGCTGGCAATTGTCAAGCAGATGAGCAGACAGTAATCACGCAGCTCAGCAGGCCCAGATCACGTGACTGAGCATGCACTGTTCACGTGGCTGATCATACACTGATCACGTGATGATCATGCACTGATCACGTGGCTATCATGCACTGATCACGTGGCTGATCATGCACTGTTCACGTGGCTGATCACACACCTGTCACGTGACATATCATGCACTGATCACGTGGCACTCATGCACTGATCACGTGGCTGATCATACTCTGCTCACGTAACTCATGCACACATCACGTGGCTATCATGCACTGCTCACGTGGCTCGTCATGGAATGATCACGTAGCAACCATATACTGGTAACGTGACTGATCATGCAAAGATCACGTAAATGATCATGCACTGTTCACGTGACTGATCATGTACTGATCACGTGACTGATCATGCACTGACCACGTGGCTATCATGCTCTGCTCACGTGGCTGCTCATGCAACGATCACGTAGCAACCATGTACTGGTCACGTGACTGATCATGCACTGATCACGTAATTGATCCTGCACTGATCACGTGGCTCATCATGCACTGATCACGTGGCTGATCACACATGTATCACGTGACTGATCATGCACTGATCACGTGGCTCTCATGCACTGATCACGTGGCTGTCATGCACTGATCACGTGGCTGTCATGCACTGATCACGTGGATATCATGCACTGATCATGTGGCTGATCACACACGTATCACATGACTGATCATGCACTGATCACGTGGCTATCATGCACTGATCACGTGGCTATCATGCACTGATCACGTGGCTGATCAGGCAATGATCACGTAGCTACCATGTACTGGTCACGTAACTGATCATGCACTGAGCACGTAATTGATCATGCACTGATCATGTGGCTGATCATGCACTGATCACGTGGCTGATCATACACTGATCACATAACTGATCATGCACTGATCACGTGACTGATCATGCACTGATCACGTGGCTATCATGCACTGATCACTTGGCTGGACATACACTGATCACGTGCCTGGTCATGCACTGATCACGTGGCTGATCATGCACTGATCACGTGACTGATCATGCACTGATCTCGTGTCTGATCATGCACTGATCACGTGGCTATCATGCACTGCTCACGTGGCTGATCATGCCATGATCACGCAGCTACCATGTACTGGTCACATGACTGATCATGCACTGATCACGTGACTGATCATGCAGTGATCACGTGGCTATCATGAACTACTCACGTGGCTGATCATGCAATGATCATGTAGCTACCATGTACAGGTCACGTGAATGATCATACACCCATCAGGTGACTGATCATGCACTGATCACGTGGCTATCATGCACTGATCACGAGACTGATCATGCACTGTTCACGTCTATATCATGCACTGATCACATGACTGCCCGTGCACTGATCACGTGGATGATCATACACTAATCTTGTGACAGATCATGCACTGATCACGTGGCTGATCATGCACTGATACCGTGACTGAGCATGGACTGATCACATGACTATCATGTAGTGATCACGTGACTTAATGGCGCTGATCATGTGACTGATCATGCGCTGATCATGTTTGCTATCATACACTGATCATGTGCCTCTGGAGGCAATAAACAAAGAGCTGAGTAGGCACGAATCAAACAGTCAGCAGGCAATAATCATGGAACTCAGGTGTGAGGAATCATGCTGCTCAGCTGGCAATAATCAAGCAGCTGAGCAGGCAGGAATTACGCAGCACAGCTGGCAATTGTCAAGCAGATGACAGGCAGGAATCGTGCAGCTCAGCTGGCAATTGTCAAGCAGATGAGCAGACAGTAATCACGCAGCTCAGCAGGCCCAGATCACGTGACTGAGCATGCACTGTTCACGTGGCTGATCATACACTGATCACGTGATGATCATGCACTGATCACTTGGATATCATGCACTGATCACGTGGCTGATCATACACTGTTCACGTGTCTGACCATGCACTGATCACGTGGCTGATCATACACTGCTCACGTAACTGATCATGCACTGATCACGTGGCTATCATGCACTGATCACGTGGCTGAACATGCACTGTTCACGTGGCTGATCACACACCTGTCACGTGACATATCATGCACTGATCACGTGGCACTCATGCACTGATCACGTGGCTGATCATACTCTGCTCACGTAACTCATGCACACATCACGTGGCTATCATGCACTGCTCACGTGGCTCGTCATGGAATGATCACGTAGCAACCATATACTGGTAACGTGACTGATCATGCAAAGATCACGTAAATGATCATGCACTGTTCACGTGACTGATCATGTACTGATCACGTGACTGATCATGCACTGACCACGTGGCTATCATGCTCTGCTCACGTGGCTGATCATGCAACGATCACGTAGCAACCATGTACTGGTCACGTGACTGATCATGCACTGATCACGTAATTGATCCTGCACTGATCACGTGGCTCATCATGCACTGATCACGTGGCTGATCACACATGTATCACGTGACTGATCATGCACTGATCACGTGGCTCTCATGCACTGATCACGTGGCTGTCATGCACTGATCACGTGGATATCATGCACTGATCGTGTGGCTGATCACACACGTATCACATGACTGATCATGCACTGATCACGTGGCTATCATGCACTGATCACGTGGCTATCATGCACTGATCACGTGGCTGATCAGGCAATGATCACGTAGCTACCATGTACTGGTCACGTGACTGATCATGCACTGATCACGTAATTGATCATGCACTGATCATGTGGCTGATCATGCACTGATCACGTGGCTGATCATACACTGATCACATAACTGATCATGCACTGATCACGTGACTGATCATGCACTGATCACGTGGCTATCATGCACTGATCACTTGGCTGGACATACACTGATCACGTGCCTGGTCATGCACTGATCACGTGGCTGATCATGCACTGATCACGTGACTGATCATGCACTGATCTCGTGTCTGATCATGCACTGATCACGTGGCTATCATGCACTGCTCACGTGGCTGATCATGCCATGATCACGCAGCTACCATGTACTGGTCACATGACTGATCATGCACTGATCACGTGACTGATCATGCAGTGATCACGTGGCTATCATGAACTACTCACGTGGCTGATCATGCAATGATCATGTAGCTACCATGTACAGGTCACGTGAATGATCATACACCCATCAGGTGACTGATCATGCACTGATCACGTGGCTATCATGCACTGATCACGAGACTGATCATGCACTGTTCACGTCTATATCATGCACTGATCACATGACTGCCCGTGCACTGATCACGTGGATGATCATACACTAATCTTGTGACAGATCATGCACTGATCACGTGGCTGATCATGCACTGATACCGTGACTGAGCATGGACTGATCACATGACTATCATGTAGTGATCACGTGACTTAATGGCGCTGATCATGTGACTGATCATGCGCTGATCATGTTTGCTATCATACACTGATCATGTGCCTCTGGAGGCAATAAACAAAGAGCTGAGTAGGCACGAATCAAACAGTCAGCAGGCAATAATCATGGAACTCAGGTGTGAGGAATCATGCTGCTCAGCTGGCAATAATCAAGCAGCTGAGCAGGCAGGAATTACGCAGCACAGCTGGCAATTGTCAAGCAGATGACAGGCAGGAATCGTGCAGCTCAGCTGGCAATTGTCAAGCAGATGAGCAGACAGTAATCACGCAGCTCAGCAGGCCCAGATCACGTGACTGAGCATGCACTGTTCACGTGGCTGATCATACACTGATCACGTGATGATCATGCACTGATCACTTGGATATCATGCACTGATCACGTGGCTGATCATACACTGTTCACGTGTCTGACCATGCACTGATCACGTGGCTGATCATACACTGCTCACGTAACTGATCATGCACTGATCACGTGGCTATCATGCACTGATCACGTGGCTGAACATGCACTGTTCACGTGGCTGATCACACACCTGTCACGTGACATATCATGCACTGATCACGTGGCACTCATGCACTGATCACGTGGCTGATCATACTCTGCTCACGTAACTCATGCACACATCACGTGGCTATCATGCACTGCTCACGTGGCTCGTCATGGAATGATCACGTAGCAACCATATACTGGTAACGTGACTGATCATGCAAAGATCACGTAAATGATCATGCACTGTTCACGTGACTGATCATGTACTGATCACGTGACTGATCATGCACTGACCACGTGGCTATCATGCTCTGCTCACGTGGCTGATCATGCAACGATCACGTAGCAACCATGTACTGGTCACGTGACTGATCATGCACTGATCACGTAATTGATCCTGCACTGATCACGTGGCTCATCATGCACTGATCACGTGGCTGATCACACATGTATCACGTGACTGATCATGCACTGATCCCGTGGCTCTCATGCACTGATCACGTGGCTGTCATGCACTGATCACGTGGATATCATGCACTGATCATGTGGCTGATCACACACGTATCACATGACTGATCATGCACTGATCACGTGGCTATCATGCACTGATCACGTGGCTATCATGCACTGATCACGTGGCTGATCAGTCAATGATCACGTAGCTACCATGTACTGGTCACGTGACTGATCATGCACTGATCACGTAATTGATCATGCACTGATCATGTGGCTGATCATGCACTGATCACGTGGCTGATCATACACTGATCACATAACTGATCATGCACTGATCACGTGACTGATCATGCACTGATCACGTGGCTATCATGCACTGATCACTTGGCTGGACATACACTGATCACGTGCCTGGTCATGCACTGATCACGTGGCTGATCATGCACTGATCACGTGACTGATCATGCACTGATCTCGTGTCTGATCATGCACTGATCACGTGGCTATCATGCACTGCTCACGTGGCTGATCATGCCATGATCACGCAGCTACCATGTACTGGTCACATGACTGATCATGCACTGATCACGTGACTGATCATGCAGTGATCACGTGGCTATCATGAACTACTCACGTGGCTGATCATGCAATGATCATGTAGCTACCATGTACAGGTCACGTGAATGATCATACACACATCAGGTGACTGATCATGCACTGATCACGTGGCTATCATGCACGGATCACGAGACTGATCATGCACTGTTCACGTCTATATCATGCACTGATCACATGACTGCCCGTGCACTGATCACGTGGATGATCATACACTAATCTTGTGACAGATAATGCACTGATCACGTGGCTGATCATGCACTGATACCGTGACTGAGCATGGACTGATCACATGACTATCATGTAGTGATCACGTGACTTAATGGCGCTGATCATGTGACTGATCATGCGCTGATCATGTTTGCTATCATACACTGATCATGTGCCTCTGGAGGCAATAAACAAAGAGCTGAGTAGGCACGAATCAAACAGTCAGCAGGCAATAATCATGGAACTCAGGTGTGAGGAATCATGCTGCTCAGCTGGCAATAATCAAGCAGCTGAGCAGGCAGGAATTACGCAGCACAGCTGGCAATTGTCAAGCAGATGACAGGCAGGAATCGTGCAGCTCAGCTGGCAATTGTCAAGCAGATGAGCAGACAGTAATCACGCAGCTCAGCAGGCCCAGATCACGTGACTGAGCATGCACTGTTCACGTGGCTGATCATACACTGATCACGTGATGATCATGCACTGATCACTTGGATATCATGCACTGATCACGTGGCTGATCATACACTGTTCACGTGTCTGACCATGCACTGATCACGTGGCTGATCATACACTGCTCACGTAACTGATCATGCACTGATCACGTGGCTATCATGCACTGATCACGTGGCTGAACATGCACTGTTCACGTGGCTGATCACACACCTGTCACGTGACATATCATGCACTGATCACGTGGCACTCATGCACTGATCACGTGGCTGATCATACTCTGCTCACGTAACTCATGCACACATCACGTGGCTATCATGCACTGCTCACGTGGCTCGTCATGGAATGATCACGTAGCAACCATATACTGGTAACGTGACTGATCATGCAAAGATCACGTAAATGATCATGCACTGTTCACGTGACTGATCATGTACTGATCACGTGACTGATCATGCACTGACCACGTGGCTATCATGCTCTGCTCACGTGGCTGATCATGCAACGATCACGTAGCAACCATGTACTGGTCACGTGACTGATCATGCACTGATCACGTAATTGATCCTGCACTGATCACGTGGCTCATCATGCACTGATCACGTGGCTGATCACACATGTATCACGTGACTGATCATGCACTGATCCGTGGCTCTCATGCACTGATCACGTGGCTGTCATGCACTGATCACGTGGATATCATGCACTGATCATGTGGCTGATCACACACGTATCACATGACTGATCATGCACTGATCACGTGGCTATCATGCACTGATCACGTGGCTATCATGCACTGATCACGTGGCTGATCAGGCAATGATCACGTAGCTACCATGTACTGGTCACGTGACTGATCATGCACTGATCACGTAATTGATCATGCACTGATCATGTGGCTGATCATGCACTGATCACGTGGCTGATCATACACTGATCACATAACTGATCATGCACTGATCACGTGACTGATCATGCACTGATCACGTGGCTATCATGCACTGATCACTTGGCTGGACATACACTGATCACGTGCCTGGTCATGCACTGATCACGTGGCTGATCATGCACTGATCACGTGACTGATCATGCACTGATCTCGTGTCTGATCATGCACTGATCACGTGGCTATCATGCACTGCTCACGTGGCTGATCATGCCATGATCACGCAGCTACCATGTACTGGTCACATGACTGATCATGCACTGATCACGTGACTGATCATGCAGTGATCACGTGGCTATCATGAACTACTCACGTGGCTGATCATGCAATGATCATGTAGCTACCATGTACAGGTCACGTGAATGATCATACACCCATCAGGTGACTGATCATGCACTGATCACGTGGCTATCATGCACTGATCACGAGACTGATCATGCACTGTTCACGTCTATATCATGCACTGATCACATGACTGCCCATGCACTGATCACGTGGATGATCATACACTAATCTTGTGACAGATCATGCACTGATCACGTGGCTGATCATGCACTGATACCGTGACTGAGCATGGACTGATCACATGACTATCATGTAGTGATCACGTGACTTAATGGCGCTGATCATGTGACTGATCATGCGCTGATCATGTTTGCTATCATACACTGATCATGTGCCTCTGGAGGCAATAAACAAAGAGCTGAGTAGGCACGAATCAAACAGTCAGCAGGCAATAATCATGGAACTCAGGTGTGAGGAATCATGCTGCTCAGCTGGCAATAATCAAGCAGCTGAGCAGGCAGGAATTACGCAGCACAGCTGGCAATTGTCAAGCAGATGACAGGCAGGAATCGTGCAGCTCAGCTGGCAATTGTCAAGCAGATGAGCAGACAGTAATCACGCAGCTCAGCAGGCCCAGATCACGTGACTGAGCATGCACTGTTCACGTGGCTGATCATACACTGATCACGTGATGATCATGCACTGATCACTTGGATATCATGCACTGATCACGTGGCTGATCATACACTGTTCACGTGTCTGACCATGCACTGATCACGTGGCTGATCATACACTGCTCACGTAACTGATCATGCACTGATCACGTGGCTATCATGCACTGATCACGTGGCTGAACATGCACTGTTCACGTGGCTGATCACACACCTGTCACGTGACATATCATGCACTGATCACGTGGCACTCATGCACTGATCACGTGGCTGATCATACTCTGCTCACGTAACTCATGCACACATCACGTGGCTATCATGCACTGCTCACGTGGCTCGTCATGGAATGATCACGTAGCAACCATATACTGGTAACGTGACTGATCATGCAAAGATCACGTAAATGATCATGCACTGTTCACGTGACTGATCATGTACTGATCACGTGACTGATCATGCACTGACCACGTGGCTATCATGCTCTGCTCACGTGGCTGATCATGCAACGATCACGTAGCAACCATGTACTGGTCACGTGACTGATCATGCACTGATCACGTAATTGATCCTGCACTGATCACGTGGCTCATCATGCACTGATCACGTGGCTGATCACACATGTATCACGTGACTGATCATGCACTGATCCCGTGGCTCTCATGCACTGATCACGTGGCTGTCATGCACTGATCACGTGGATATCATGCACTGATCATGTGGCTGATCACACACGTATCACATGACTGATCATGCACTGATCACGTGGCTATCATGCACTGATCACGTGGCTATCATGCACTGATCACGTGGCTGATCAGGCAATGATCACGTAGCTACCATGTACTGGTCACGTGACTGATCATGCACTGATCACGTAATTGATCATGCACTGATCATGTGGCTGATCATGCACTGATCACGTGGCTGATCATACACTGATCACATAACTGATCATGCACTGATCACGTGACTGATCATGCACTGATCACGTGGCTATCATGCACTGATCACTTGGCTGGACATACACTGATCACGTGCCTGGTCATGCACTGATCACGTGGCTGATCATGCACTGATCACGTGACTGATCATGCACTGATCTCGTGTCTGATCATGCACTGATCACGTGGCTATCATGCACTGCTCACGTGGCTGATCATGCCATGATCACGCAGCTACCATGTACTGGTCACATGACTGATCATGCACTGATCACGTGACTGATCATGCAGTGATCACGTGGCTATCATGAACTACTCACGTGGCTGATCATGCAATGATCATGTAGCTACCATGTACAGGTCACGTGAATGATCATACACCCATCAGGTGACTGATCATGCACTGATCACGTGGCTATCATGCACTGATCACGAGACTGATCATGCACTGTTCACGTCTATATCATGCACTGATCACATGACTGCCCGTGCACTGATCACGTGGATGATCATACACTAATCTTGTGACAGATCATGCACTGATCACGTGGCTGATCATGCACTGATACCGTGACTGAGCATGGACTGATCACATGACTATCATGTAGTGATCACGTGACTTAATGGCGCTGATCATGTGACTGATCATGCGCTGATCATGTTTGCTATCATACACTGATCATGTGCCTCTGGAGGCAATAAACAAAGAGCTGAGTAGGCACGAATCAAACAGTCAGCAGGCAATAATCATGGAACTCAGGTGTGAGGAATCATGCTGCTCAGCTGGCAATAATCAAGCAGCTGAGCAGGCAGGAATTACGCAGCACAGCTGGCAATTGTCAAGCAGATGACAGGCAGGAATCGTGCAGCTCAGCTGGCAATTGTCAAGCAGATGAGCAGACAGTAATCACGCAGCTCAGCAGGCCCAGATCACGTGACTGAGCATGCACTGTTCACGTGGCTGATCATACACTGATCACGTGATGATCATGCACTGATCACTTGGATATCATGCACTGATCACGTGGCTGATCATACACTGTTCACGTGTCTGACCATGCACTGATCACGTGGCTGATCATACACTGCTCACGTAACTGATCATGCACTGATCACGTGGCTATCATGCACTGATCACGTGGCTGAACATGCACTGTTCACGTGGCTGATCACACACCTGTCACGTGACATATCATGCACTGATCACGTGGCACTCATGCACTGATCACGTGGCTGATCATACTCTGCTCACGTAACTCATGCACACATCACGTGGCTATCATGCACTGCTCACGTGGCTCGTCATGGAATGATCACGTAGCAACCATATACTGGTAACGTGACTGATCATGCAAAGATCACGTAAATGATCATGCACTGTTCACGTGACTGATCATGTACTGATCACGTGACTGATCATGCACTGATCACGTGGCTATCATGCTCTGCTCACGTGGCTGATCATGCAACGATCACGTAGCAACCATGTACTGGTCACGTGACTGATCATGCACTGATCACGTAATTGATCCTGCACTGATCACGTGGCTCATCATGCACTGATCACGTGGCTGATCACACATGTATCACGTGACTGATCATGCACTGATCCGTGGCTCTCATGCACTGATCACGTGGCTGTCATGCACTGATCACGTGGATATCATGCACTGATCATGTGGCTGATCACACACGTGATCATGCACTGATCACGTGATCATGCACTGATCACGTGGCTATCATGCACTGATCACGTGGCTGATCATGCACTGATCACGTGGCACTGATCACGTGGCAACTGATCACGTAGCTGATCATGCACTGATCACTGATCACTGATCACGTGACTGATCATGCACTGATCACGTGACTGATCATGCACTGATCACGTGGCTGATCATGCACTGATCACGTGGCTGATCATGCACTGATCACGTGGCTGATCATGCACTGATCACGTAACTGATCATGCACTGATCACGTGACTGATCATGCACTGATCACGTGGCTGATCATGCACTGATCACACTGGCTGATGTGACTGATATGCACTGATCACGTGCGTGGTCATGCACTGATCACGTGGCTGATCATGCACTGATCACGTGCACTGATCACATGATCACTGATCACGTGTCTGATCATGCACTGATCACGTGGCTATCATGCACTGCTCACGTGGCTGATCATGCCATGATCACGCAGCTACCATGTACTGGTCACGTGACTGATCATGCACTGATCACGTGACTGATCATGCACTGATCACGTGGCTATCATGCACTACTCACGTGGCTGATCATGCACTGATCATGTAGCTACCATGTACTGGTCACGTGAATGATCATACACCCATCAGGTGACTGATCATGCACTGATCACGTGGCTATCATGCACTGATCACGAGACTGATCATGCACTGTTCACGTCTATATCATGCACTGATCACATGACTGCCCATGCACTGATCACGTGGATGATCATACACTAATCTTGTGACAGATCATGCACTGATCACGTGGCTGATCATGCACTGATACCGTGACTGAGCATGGACTGATCACATGACTATCATGTAGTGATCACGTGACTTAATGGCGCTGATCATGTGACTGATCATGCGCTGATCATGTTTGCTATCATACACTGATCATGTGCCTCTGGAGGCAATAAACAAAGAGCTGAGTAGGCACGAATCAAACAGTCAGCAGGCAATAATCATGGAACTCAGGTGTGAGGAATCATGCTGCTCAGCTGGCAATAATCAAGCAGCTGAGCAGGCAGGAATTACGCAGCACAGCTGGCAATTGTCAAGCAGATGACAGGCAGGAATCGTGCAGCTCAGCTGGCAATTGTCAAGCAGATGAGCAGACAGTAATCACGCAGCTCAGCAGGCCCAGATCACGTGACTGAGCATGCACTGTTCACGTGGCTGATCATACACTGATCACGTGATGATCATGCACTGATCACTTGGATATCATGCACTGATCACGTGGCTGATCATACACTGTTCACGTGTCTGACCATGCACTGATCACGTGGCTGATCATACACTGCTCACGTAACTGATCATGCACTGATCACGTGGCTATCATGCACTGATCACGTGGCTGAACATGCACTGTTCACGTGGCTGATCACACACCTGTCACGTGACATATCATGCACTGATCACGTGGCACTCATGCACTGATCACGTGGCTGATCATACTCTGCTCACGTAACTCATGCACACATCACGTGGCTATCATGCACTGCTCACGTGGCTCGTCATGGAATGATCACGTAGCAACCATATACTGGTAACGTGACTGATCATGCAAAGATCACGTAAATGATCATGCACTGTTCACGTGACTGATCATGTACTGATCACGTGACTGATCATGCACTGACCACGTGGCTATCATGCTCTGCTCACGTGGCTGATCATGCAACGATCACGTAGCAACCATGTACTGGTCACGTGACTGATCATGCACTGATCACGTAATTGATCCTGCACTGATCACGTGGCTCATCATGCACTGATCACGTGGCTGATCACACATGTATCACGTGACTGATCATGCACTGATCACGTGGCTGTCATGCACTGATCACGTGGATATCATGCACTGATCACGTGGCTGATCACACACGTATCACATGACTGATCATGCACTGATCACGTGGCTATCATGCACTGATCACGTGGCTATCATGCACTGATCACGTGGCTGATCATGCAATGATCATGCAGCTACCATGCACTGATCACGTGACTGATCATGCACTGATGCACATAACTGATCATGCACTGATCACGTGGCTGATCATGCACTGATCACGTGGCTGATCATGCACTGATCACGTGGCTGATCATGCACTGATCACGTGACTGATCATGCACTGATCACGTGGCTGATCATGCACTGATCACGTGGCTGATCATGCACTGATCACGTGACTGATCATGCACTGATCACGTGGCTGATCATGCACTGATCACGTGACTGATCATGCACTGATCACGTGGCTGATCATGCACTGATCACGTGACTGATCATGCACTGATCACGTGACTGATCATGCACTGATCACGTGGCTATCATGCACTGCTCACGTGGCTGATCATGCCATGATCACGCAGCTACCATGTACTGGTCACATGACTGATCATGCACTGATCACGTGACTGATCATGCACTGATCACGTGGCTATCATGCACTACTCACGTGGCTGATCATGCAATGATCATGTAGCTACCATGTACAGGTCACGTGAATGATCATACACCCATCAGGTGACTGATCATGCACTGATCACGTGGCTATCATGCACTGATCACGAGACTGATCATGCACTGATCACGTCTATATCATGCACTGATCACATGACTGCCCATGCACTGATCACGTGGATGATCATACACTAATCTTGTGACAGATCATGCACTGATCACGTGGCTGATCATGCACTGATACCGTGACTGAGCATGGACTGATCACATGACTATCATGTAGTGATCACGTGACTTAATGGCGCTGATCATGTGACTGATCATGCGCTGATCATGTTTGCTATCATACACTGATCATGTGCCTCTGGAGGCAATAAACAAAGAGCTGAGTAGGCACGAATCAAACAGTCAGCAGGCAATAATCATGGAACTCAGGTGTGAGGAATCATGCTGCTCAGCTGGCAATAATCAAGCAGCTGAGCAGGCAGGAATTACGCAGCACAGCTGGCAATTGTCAAGCAGATGACAGGCAGGAATCGTGCAGCTCAGCTGGCAATTGTCAAGCAGATGAGCAGACAGTAATCACGCAGCTCAGCAGGCCCAGATCACGTGACTGAGCATGCACTGTTCACGTGGCTGATCATACACTGATCACGTGATGATCATGCACTGATCACTTGGATATCATGCACTGATCACGTGGCTGATCATACACTGTTCACGTGTCTGACCATGCACTGATCACGTGGCTGATCATACACTGCTCACGTAACTGATCATGCACTGATCACGTGGCTATCATGCACTGATCACGTGGCTGAACATGCACTGTTCACGTGGCTGATCACACACCTGTCACGTGACATATCATGCACTGATCACGTGGCACTCATGCACTGATCACGTGGCTGATCATACTCTGCTCACGTAACTCATGCACACATCACGTGGCTATCATGCACTGCTCACGTGGCTCGTCATGGAATGATCACGTAGCAACCATATACTGGTAACGTGACTGATCATGCAAAGATCACGTAAATGATCATGCACTGTTCACGTGACTGATCATGTACTGATCACGTGACTGATCATGCACTGATCACGTGGCTATCATGCTCTGCTCACGTGGCTGATCATGCAACGATCACGTAGCAACCATGTACTGGTCACGTGACTGATCATGCACTGATCACGTAATTGATCCTGCACTGATCACGTGGCTCATCATGCACTGATCACGTGGCTGATCACACATGTATCACGTGACTGATCATGCACTGATCACGTGGCTCTCATGCACTGATCACGTGGCTGTCATGCACTGATCACGTGGATATCATGCACTGATCACGTGGCTGATCACACTGTATCACATGACTGATCATGCACTGATCACGTGGCTATCATGCACTGATCACGTGGCTATCATGCACTGATCACGTGGCTGATCATGCAATGATCACGTAGCTACCATGTACTGATCACGTGACTGATCATGCACTGATCACGTAATTGATCATGCACTGATCATGTGGCTGATCATGCACTGATCACGTGGCTGATCATGCACTGATCACATAACTGATCATGCACTGATCACGTGACTGATCATGCACTGATCACGTGGCTATCATGCACTGATCACGTGGCTGATCATGCACTGATCACGTGCCTGATCATGCACTGATCACGTGGCTGATCATGCACTGATCACGTGACTGATCATGCACTGATCACGTGTCTGATCATGCACTGATCACGTGGCTATCATGCACTGCTCACGTGGCTGATCATGCCATGATCACGCAGCTACCATGTACTGGTCACATGACTGATCATGCACTGATCACGTGACTGATCATGCAGTGATCACGTGGCTATCATGAACTACTCACGTGGCTGATCATGCAATGATCATGTAGCTACCATGTACAGGTCACGTGAATGATCATACACCCATCAGGTGACTGATCATGCACTGATCACGTGGCTATCATGCACTGATCACGAGACTGATCATGCACTGTTCACGTCTATATCATGCACTGATCACATGACTGCCCATGCACTGATCACGTGGATGATCATACACTAATCTTGTGACAGATCATGCACTGATCACGTGGCTGATCATGCACTGATACCGTGACTGAGCATGGACTGATCACATGACTATCATGTAGTGATCACGTGACTTAATGGCGCTGATCATGTGACTGATCATGCGCTGATCATGTTTGCTATCATACACTGATCATGTGCCTCTGGAGGCAATAAACAAAGAGCTGAGTAGGCACGAATCAAACAGTCAGCAGGCAATAATCATGGAACTCAGGTGTGAGGAATCATGCTGCTCAGCTGGCAATAATCAAGCAGCTGAGCAGGCAGGAATTACGCAGCACAGCTGGCAATTGTCAAGCAGATGACAGGCAGGAATCGTGCAGCTCAGCTGGCAATTGTCAAGCAGATGAGCAGACAGTAATCACGCAGCTCAGCAGGCCCAGATCACGTGACTGAGCATGCACTGTTCACGTGGCTGATCATACACTGATCACGTGATGATCATGCACTGATCACTTGGATATCATGCACTGATCACGTGGCTGATCATACACTGTTCACGTGTCTGACCATGCACTGATCACGTGGCTGATCATACACTGCTCACGTAACTGATCATGCACTGATCACGTGGCTATCATGCACTGATCACGTGGCTGAACATGCACTGTTCACGTGGCTGATCACACACCTGTCACGTGACATATCATGCACTGATCACGTGGCACTCATGCACTGATCACGTGGCTGATCATACTCTGCTCACGTAACTCATGCACACATCACGTGGCTATCATGCACTGCTCACGTGGCTCGTCATGGAATGATCACGTAGCAACCATATACTGGTAACGTGACTGATCATGCAAAGATCACGTAAATGATCATGCACTGTTCACGTGACTGATCATGAACTGATCACGTGACTGATCATGCACTGATCACGTGGCTATCATGCACTGCTCACGTGGCTGATCATGCAACGATCACGTAGCAACCATGTACTGGTCACGTGACTGATCATGCACTGATCACGTAATTGATCCTGCACTGATCACGTGGCTCATCATGCACTGATCACGTGGCTGATCACACATGTATCACGTGACTGATCATGCACTGATCACGTGGCTCTCATGCACTGATCACGTGGCTGTCATGCACTGATCACGTGGATATCATGCACTGATCATGTGGCTGATCACACACGTATCACATGACTGATCATGCACTGATCACGTGGCTATCATGCACTGATCACGTGGCTATCATGCACTGATCACGTGGCTGATCAGGCAATGATCACGTAGCTACCATGTACTGGTCACGTGACTGATCATGCACTGATCACGTAATTGATCATGCACTGATCATGTGGCTGATCATGCACTGATCACGTGGCTGATCATACACTGATCACATAACTGATCATGCACTGATCACGTGACTGATCATGCACTGATCACGTGGCTATCATGCACTGATCACTTGGCTGACATACACTGATCACGTGCCTGGTCATGCACTGATCACGTGGCTGATCATGCACTGATCACGTGACTGATCATGCACTGATCTCGTGTCTGATCATGCACTGATCACGTGGCTATCATGCACTGCTCACGTGGCTGATCATGCCATGATCACGCAGCTACCATGTACTGGTCACATGACTGATCATGCACTGATCACGTGACTGATCATGCAGTGATCACGTGGCTATCATGAACTACTCACGTGGCTGATCATGCAATGATCATGTAGCTACCATGTACAGGTCACGTGAATGATCATACACCCATCAGGTGACTGATCATGCACTGATCACGTGGCTATCATGCACTGATCACGAGACTGATCATGCACTGTTCACGTCTATATCATGCACTGATCACATGACTGCCCGTGCACTGATCACGTGGATGATCATACACTAATCTTGTGACAGATCATGCACTGATCACGTGGCTGATCATGCACTGATACCGTGACTGAGCATGGACTGATCACATGACTATCATGTAGTGATCACGTGACTTAATGGCGCTGATCATGTGACTGATCATGCGCTGATCATGTTTGCTATCATACACTGATCATGTGCCTCTGGAGGCAATAAACAAAGAGCTGAGTAGGCACGAATCAAACAGTCAGCAGGCAATAATCATGGAACTCAGGTGTGAGGAATCATGCTGCTCAGCTGGCAATAATCAAGCAGCTGAGCAGGCAGGAATTACGCAGCACAGCTGGCAATTGTCAAGCAGATGACAGGCAGGAATCGTGCAGCTCAGCTGGCAATTGTCAAGCAGATGAGCAGACAGTAATCACGCAGCTCAGCAGGCCCAGATCACGTGACTGAGCATGCACTGTTCACGTGGCTGATCATACACTGATCACGTGATGATCATGCACTGATCACTTGGATATCATGCACTGATCACGTGGCTGATCATACACTGTTCACGTGTCTGACCATGCACTGATCACGTGGCTGATCATACACTGCTCACGTAACTGATCATGCACTGATCACGTGGCTATCATGCACTGATCACGTGGCTGAACATGCACTGTTCACGTGGCTGATCACACACCTGTCACGTGACATATCATGCACTGATCACGTGGCACTCATGCACTGATCACGTGGCTGATCATACTCTGCTCACGTAACTCATGCACACATCACGTGGCTATCATGCACTGCTCACGTGGCTCGTCATGGAATGATCACGTAGCAACCATATACTGGTAACGTGACTGATCATGCAAAGATCACGTAAATGATCATGCACTGTTCACGTGACTGATCATGTACTGATCACGTGACTGATCATGCACTGATCACGTGGCTATCATGCTCTGCTCACGTGGCTGATCATGCAACGATCACGTAGCAACCATGTACTGGTCACGTGACTGATCATGCACTGATCACGTAATTGATCCTGCACTGATCACGTGGCTCATCATGCACTGATCACGTGGCTGATCACACATGTATCACGTGACTGATCATGCACTGATCACGTGGCTCTCATGCACTGATCACGTGGCTGTCATGCACTGATCACGTGGATATCATGCACTGATCACGTGGCTGATCACACACGTATCACATGACTGATCATGCACTGATCACGTGGCTATCATGCACTGATCACGTGGCTATCATGCACTGATCACGTGGCTGATCATGCAATGATCACGTAGCTACCATGTACTGTCACGTGACTGATCATGCACTGATCACGTAATTGATCATGCACTGATCATGTGGCTGATCATGCACTGATCACGTGGCTGATCATACACTGATCACATGACTGATCATGCACTGATCACGTGACTGATCATGCACTGATCACGTGGCTATCATGCACTGATCACTTGGCTGACATACACTGATCACGTGCCTGGTCATGCACTGATCACGTGGCTGATCATGCACTGATCACGTGACTGATCATGCACTGATCACGTGTCTGATCATGCACTGATCACGTGGCTATCATGCACTGCTCACGTGGCTGATCATGCCATGATCACGCAGCTACCATGTACTGGTCACATGACTGATCATGCACTGATCACGTGACTGATCATGCAGTGATCACGTGGCTATCATGCACTACTCACGTGGCTGATCATGCAATGATCATGTAGCTACCATGTACAGGTCACGTGAATGATCATACACCCATCAGGTGACTGATCATGCACTGATCACGTGGCTATCATGCACTGATCACGAGACTGATCATGCACTGATCACGTCTATATCATGCACTGATCACATGACTGCCCATGCACTGATCACGTGGATGATCATACACTAATCTTGTGACAGATCATGCACTGATCACGTGGCTGATCATGCACTGATACCGTGACTGAGCATGGACTGATCACATGACTATCATGTAGTGATCACGTGACTTAATGGCGCTGATCATGTGACTGATCATGCGCTGATCATGTTTGCTATCATACACTGATCATGTGCCTCTGGAGGCAATAAACAAAGAGCTGAGTAGGCACGAATCAAACAGTCAGCAGGCAATAATCATGGAACTCAGGTGTGAGGAATCATGCTGCTCAGCTGGCAATAATCAAGCAGCTGAGCAGGCAGGAATTACGCAGCACAGCTGGCAATTGTCAAGCAGATGACAGGCAGGAATCGTGCAGCTCAGCTGGCAATTGTCAAGCAGATGAGCAGACAGTAATCACGCAGCTCAGCAGGCCCAGATCACGTGACTGAGCATGCACTGTTCACGTGGCTGATCATACACTGATCACGTGATGATCATGCACTGATCACTTGGATATCATGCACTGATCACGTGGCTGATCATACACTGTTCACGTGTCTGACCATGCACTGATCACGTGGCTGATCATACACTGCTCACGTAACTGATCATGCACTGATCACGTGGCTATCATGCACTGATCACGTGGCTGAACATGCACTGTTCACGTGGCTGATCACACACCTGTCACGTGACATATCATGCACTGATCACGTGGCACTCATGCACTGATCACGTGGCTGATCATACTCTGCTCACGTAACTCATGCACACATCACGTGGCTATCATGCACTGCTCACGTGGCTCGTCATGGAATGATCACGTAGCAACCATATACTGGTCACGTGACTGATCATGCAAAGATCACGTAAATGATCATGCACTGTTCACGTGACTGATCATGTACTGATCACGTGACTGATCATGCACTGATCACGTGGCTATCATGCTCTGCTCACGTGGCTGATCATGCAACGATCACGTAGCAACCATGTACTGGTCACGTGACTGATCATGCACTGATCACGTAATTGATCCTGCACTGATCACGTGGCTCATCATGCACTGATCACGTGGCTGATCACACATGTATCACGTGACTGATCATGCACTGATCACGTGGCTCTCATGCACTGATCACGTGGCTGTCATGCACTGATCACGTGGCTATCATGCACTGATCACATGGCTGATCATGCACGTATCACATGACTGATCATGCACTGATCACGTGGCTATCATGCACTGATCACGTGGCTATCATGCACTGATCACGTGGCTGATCATGCAAGATCACGTGAATGATCATACCCATCACGTGACTGATCATGCACTGATCACGTAATTGATCATGCACTGATCACGTGGCTGATCATGCACTGATCACGTGGCTGATCATGCACTGATCACATAACTGATCATGCACTGATCACGTGATGATCATGCACTGATCACGTGACTATCATGCACTGATCACGTGGCTGGATCATGCACTGATCACGTGACTGAGCATGCACTGATCACATGACTGATCATGCACTGATCACGTGACTGATCATGCACTGATCATGTGACTGATCATGCACTGATCACGTGGCTATCATGCACTGATCACGTGGCTGATCAATGCCAGCTGATCACGAATCAAACAGTCAGCAGGCAATAATCATGGAACTCAGCTGATCATCATGACTGATCATGCAATGATCAAGCAGTGAGCATCATGAACTACAGCACGTGGCTGATCATGCAATGATCATGCAGGAATCATGTAGCTCAGGGCACGTCAAGAATGATCATACACCCATCAGGTGACTGATCATGCACTGATCACGTGGCTATCATGCACTGATCACGAGACTGATCATGCACTGATCACGTGATATCATGCACTGATCACATGACTGCCCATGCACTGATCACGTGGATGATCATACACTAATCTTGTGACAGATCATGCACTGATCACGTGGCTGATCATGCACTGATACCGTGACTGAGCATGGACTGATCACATGACTATCATGTAGTGATCACGTGACTTAATGGCGCTGATCATGTGACTGATCATGCGCTGATCATGTTTGCTATCATACACTGATCATGTGCCTCTGGAGGCAATAAACAAAGAGCTGAGTAGGCACGAATCAAACAGTCAGCAGGCAATAATCATGGAACTCAGGTGTGAGGAATCATGCTGCTCAGCTGGCAATCAATCAAGCAGCTGAGCAGGAGGAATTACGCAGCACAGCTGGCAATTGTCAAGCAGATGACAGGCAGGAATCGTGCAGCTCAGCTGGCAATTGTCAAGCAGATGAGCAGACAGTAATCACGCAGCTCAGCAGGCCCAGATCACGTGACTGAGCATGCACTGTTCACGTGGCTGATCATACACTGATCACGTGATGATCATGCACTGATCACTTGGATATCATGCACTGATCACGTGGCTGATCATACACTGTTCACGTGTCTGACCATGCACTGATCACGTGGCTGATCATACACTGCTCACGTAACTGATCATGCACTGATCACGTGGCTATCATGCACTGATCACGTGGCTGATCATGCACTGATCACGTGGCTGATCATGCACTGTCACGTGACTATCATGCACTGATCACGTGACATCATGCACTGATCACGTGGCTGATCATGCACTGATCACGTAACTGATCATGCACTGATCACGTGGCTGATCATGCACTGATCACGTGGCTGATCATGCACTGATCACGTGCTGATCATGCACTGATCACGTGGCTGATCATGCACTGATCACGTGGCTGATCATGCACTGATCACGTGACTGATCATGCACTGATCACGTGACTGATCATGCACTGATCACGTGGCTGATCATGCACTGATCACGTGGCTGATCATGCACTGATCACGTGGCTGATCATGCACTGATCACGTGACTGATCATGCACTGATCACGTGGCTGATCATGCACTGATCACGTGGCTGATCATGCACTGATCACGCTGATCATGCACTGATCACGTGACTGATCATGCACTGATCACGTGACTGATCATGCACTGATCACGTGGCTATCATGCACTGATCACGTGGCTGATCATGCCATGATCACGCAGCTACCATGTACTGGTCACATGACTGATCATGCACTGATCACGTGACTGATCATGCACTGATCACGTGGCTATCATGCACTACTCACGTGGCTGATCATGCAATGATCATGTAGCTACCATGTACAGGTCACGTGAATGATCATACACCCATCAGGTGACTGATCATGCACTGATCACGTGGCTATCATGCACTGATCACGAGACTGATCATGCACTGATCACGTCTATATCATGCACTGATCACATGACTGCCCATGCACTGATCACGTGGATGATCATACACTAATCTTGTGACAGATCATGCACTGATCACGTGGCTGATCATGCACTGATACCGTGACTGAGCATGGACTGATCACATGACTATCATGTAGTGATCACGTGACTTAATGGCGCTGATCATGTGACTGATCATGCGCTGATCATGTTTGCTATCATACACTGATCATGTGCCTCTGGAGGCAATAAACAAAGAGCTGAGTAGGCACGAATCAAACAGTCAGCAGGCAATAATCATGGAACTCAGGTGTGAGGAATCATGCTGCTCAGCTGGCAATAATCAAGCAGCTGAGCAGGCAGGAATTACGCAGCACAGCTGGCAATTGTCAAGCAGATGACAGGCAGGAATCGTGCAGCTCAGCTGGCAATTGTCAAGCAGATGAGCAGACAGTAATCACGCAGCTCAGCAGGCCCAGATCACGTGACTGAGCATGCACTGTTCACGTGGCTGATCATACACTGATCACGTGATGATCATGCACTGATCACTTGGATATCATGCACTGATCACGTGGCTGATCATACACTGTTCACGTGTCTGACCATGCACTGATCACGTGGCTGATCATACACTGCTCACGTAACTGATCATGCACTGATCACGTGGCTATCATGCACTGATCACGTGGCTGAACATGCACTGTTCACGTGGCTGATCACACACCTGTCACGTGACATATCATGCACTGATCACGTGGCACTCATGCACTGATCACGTGGCTGATCATACTCTGCTCACGTAACTCATGCACACATCACGTGGCTATCATGCACTGCTCACGTGGCTCGTCATGGAATGATCACGTAGCAACCATATACTGGTAACGTGACTGATCATGCAAAGATCACGTAAATGATCATGCACTGTTCACGTGACTGATCATGTACTGATCACGTGACTGATCATGCACTGATCACGTGGCTATCATGCTCTGCTCACGTGGCTGATCATGCAACGATCACGTAGCAACCATGTACTGGTCACGTGACTGATCATGCACTGATCACGTAATTGATCCTGCACTGATCACGTGGCTCATCATGCACTGATCACGTGGCTGATCACACATGTATCACGTGACTGATCATGCACTGATCCGTGGCTCTCATGCACTGATCACGTGGCTGTCATGCACTGATCACGTGGATATCATGCACTGATCACGTGGCTGATCACACACATCACATGACTGATCATGCACTGATCACGTGGCTATCATGCACTGATCACGTGGCTATCATGCACTGATCACGTGGCTGATCATGCACTGATCACGTGACTGATCATGCACTGATCACGTGACTGATCATGCACTGATCACGTGGCTGATCATGCACTGATCACGTGGCTGATCATGCACTGATCACACTGATCATGCACTGATCACGACTGATCATGCACTGATCACGTGACTGATCATGCACTGATCACGTGGCTGATCATGCACTGATCACGTGGCTGATCATGCACTGATCACGTGACTGATCATGCACTGATCACGTGGCTGATCATGCACTGATCACGTGGCTGATCATGCACTGATCACGTGACTGATCATGCACTGATCACGTGACTGATCATGCACTGATCACGTGACTGATCATGCACTGATCACGTGGCTATCATGCACTGATCACGTGGCTGATCATGCACTGATCACGTGCTATCATGCACTGATCACGTGACTGATCATGCACTGATCACGTGACTGATCATGCACTGATCACGTGGCTATCATGCACTGATCACGTGGCTGATCATGCAATGATCACGTAGCTACCATGTACTGGTCACGTGACTGATCATGCACTGATCACGTGACTGATCATGCACTGATCACGTGGCTATCATGCACTGCTCACGTGGCTGATCATGCAATGATCATGTAGCTACCATGTACTGGTCACGTGAATGATCATACACCCATCAGGTGACTGATCATGCACTGATCACGTGGCTATCATGCACTGATCACGAGACTGATCATGCACTGTTCACGTCTATATCATGCACTGATCACATGACTGCCCGTGCACTGATCACGTGGATGATCATACACTAATCTTGTGACAGATCATGCACTGATCACGTGGCTGATCATGCACTGATACCGTGACTGAGCATGGACTGATCACATGACTATCATGTAGTGATCACGTGACTTAATGGCGCTGATCATGTGACTGATCATGCGCTGATCATGTTTGCTATCATACACTGATCATGTGCCTCTGGAGGCAATAAACAAAGAGCTGAGTAGGCACGAATCAAACAGTCAGCAGGCAATAATCATGGAACTCAGGTGTGAGGAATCATGCTGCTCAGCTGGCAATAATCAAGCAGCTGAGCAGGCAGGAATTACGCAGCACAGCTGGCAATTGTCAAGCAGATGACAGGCAGGAATCGTGCAGCTCAGCTGGCAATTGTCAAGCAGATGAGCAGACAGTAATCACGCAGCTCAGCAGGCCCAGATCACGTGACTGAGCATGCACTGTTCACGTGGCTGATCATACACTGATCACGTGATGATCATGCACTGATCACTTGGATATCATGCACTGATCACGTGGCTGATCATACACTGTTCACGTGTCTGACCATGCACTGATCACGTGGCTGATCATACACTGCTCACGTAACTGATCATGCACTGATCACGTGGCTATCATGCACTGATCACGTGGCTGAACATGCACTGTTCACGTGGCTGATCACACACCTGTCACGTGACATATCATGCACTGATCACGTGGCACTCATGCACTGATCACGTGGCTGATCATACTCTGCTCACGTAACTCATGCACACATCACGTGGCTATCATGCACTGCTCACGTGGCTCGTCATGGAATGATCACGTAGCAACCATATACTGGTAACGTGACTGATCATGCAAAGATCACGTAAATGATCATGCACTGTTCACGTGACTGATCATGTACTGATCACGTGACTGATCATGCACTGACCACGTGGCTATCATGCTCTGCTCACGTGGCTGATCATGCAACGATCACGTAGCAACCATGTACTGGTCACGTGACTGATCATGCACTGATCACGTAATTGATCCTGCACTGATCACGTGGCTCATCATGCACTGATCACGTGGCTGATCACACATGTATCACGTGACTGATCATGCACTGATCACGTGGCTGTCATGCACAGATCACGTGGATATCATGCACTGATCACGTGGCTGATCACACACGATCACATGACTGATCATGCACTGATCACGTGGCTATCATGCACTGATCACGTGGCTATCATGCACTGATCACGTGGCTGATCAGGCAATGATCACGTAGCTACCATGTACTGGTCACGTGACTGATCATGCACTGATCACGTAATTGATCATGCACTGATCATGTGGCTGATCATGCACTGATCACGTGGCTGATCATACACTGATCACGTAACTGATCATGCACTGATCACGTGACTGATCATGCACTGATCACGTGGCTATCATGCACTGATCACTTGGCTGACATACACTGATCACGTGCCTGGTCATGCACTGATCACGTGGCTGATCATGCACTGATCACGTGACTGATCATGCACTGATCACGTGGCTGATCATGCACTGATCACGTGACTGATCATGCACTGATCTCGTGTCTGATCATGCACTGATCACGTGGCTATCATGCACTGCTCACGTGGCTGATCATGCCATGATCACGCAGCTACCATGTACTGGTCACATGACTGATCATGCACTGATCACGTGACTGATCATGCAGTGATCACGTGGCTATCATGAACTACTCACGTGGCTGATCATGCAATGATCATGTAGCTACCATGTACAGGTCACGTGAATGATCATACACCCATCAGGTGACTGATCATGCACTGATCACGTGGCTATCATGCACTGATCACGAGACTGATCATGCACTGTTCACGTCTATATCATGCACTGATCACATGACTGCCCGTGCACTGATCACGTGGATGATCATACACTAATCTTGTGACAGATCATGCACTGATCACGTGGCTGATCATGCACTGATACCGTGACTGAGCATGGACTGATCACATGACTATCATGTAGTGATCACGTGACTTAATGGCGCTGATCATGTGACTGATCATGCGCTGATCATGTTTGCTATCATACACTGATCATGTGCCTCTGGAGGCAATAAACAAAGAGCTGAGTAGGCACGAATCAAACAGTCAGCAGGCAATAATCATGGAACTCAGGTGTGAGGAATCATGCTGCTCAGCTGGCAATAATCAAGCAGCTGAGCAGGCAGGAATTACGCAGCACAGCTGGCAATTGTCAAGCAGATGACAGGCAGGAATCGTGCAGCTCAGCTGGCAATTGTCAAGCAGATGAGCAGACAGTAATCACGCAGCTCAGCAGGCCCAGATCACGTGACTGAGCATGCACTGTTCACGTGGCTGATCATACACTGATCACGTGATGATCATGCACTGATCACTTGGATATCATGCACTGATCACGTGGCTGATCATACACTGTTCACGTGTCTGACCATGCACTGATCACGTGGCTGATCATACACTGCTCACGTAACTGATCATGCACTGATCACGTGGCTATCATGCACTGATCACGTGGCTGAACATGCACTGTTCACGTGGCTGATCACACACCTGTCACGTGACATATCATGCACTGATCACGTGGCACTCATGCACTGATCACGTGGCTGATCATACTCTGCTCACGTAACTCATGCACACATCACGTGGCTATCATGCACTGCTCACGTGGCTCGTCATGGAATGATCACGTAGCAACCATATACTGGTACGTGACTGATCATGCAAAGATCACGTAAATGATCATGCACTGTTCACGTGACTGATCATGTACTGATCACGTGACTGATCATGCACTGACCACGTGGCTATCATGCTCTGCTCACGTGGCTGATCATGCAACGATCACGTAGCAACCATGTACTGGTCACGTGACTGATCATGCACTGATCACGTAATTGATCCTGCACTGATCACGTGGCTCATCATGCACTGATCACGTGGCTGATCACACATGTATCACGTGACTGATCATGCACTGATCACGTGGCTCTCATGCACTGATCACGTGGCTGTCATGCACTGATCACGTGGATATCATGCACTGATCACGTGGCTGATCACACACGTATCACATGACTGATCATGCACTGATCACGTGGCTATCATGCACTGATCACGTGGCTATCATGCACTGATCACGTGGCTGATCAGGCAATGATCACGTAGCTACCATGTACTGGTCACGTGACTGATCATGCACTGATCACGTAATTGATCATGCACTGATCATGTGGCTGATCATGCACTGATCACGTGGCTGATCATACACTGATCACATAACTGATCATGCACTGATCACGTGACTGATCATGCACTGATCACGTGGCTATCATGCACTGATCACTTGGCTGACATGCACTGATCACGTGCCTGATCATGCACTGATCACGTGGCTGATCATGCACTGATCACGTGACTGATCATGCACTGATCACGTGTCTGATCATGCACTGATCACGTGGCTATCATGCACTGATCACGTGGCTGATCATGCATGATCACGCAGCTACCATGTACTGGTCACGTGACTGATCATGCACTGATCACGTGACTGATCATGCACTGATCACGTGGCTATCATGCACTACTCACGTGGCTGATCATGCAATGATCACGTAGCTACCATGTACTGGTCACGTGACTGATCATGCACTGATCACGTGACTGATCATGCACTGATCACGTGGCTATCATGCACTACTCACGTGGCTGATCATGCAATGATCATGTAGCTACCATGTACAGGTCACGTGAATGATCATACACCCATCAGGTGACTGATCATGCACTGATCACGTGGCTATCATGCACTGATCACGAGACTGATCATGCACTGTTCACGTCTATATCATGCACTGATCACATGACTGCCCATGCACTGATCACGTGGATGATCATACACTAATCTTGTGACAGATCATGCACTGATCACGTGGCTGATCATGCACTGATACCGTGACTGAGCATGGACTGATCACATGACTATCATGTAGTGATCACGTGACTTAATGGCGCTGATCATGTGACTGATCATGCGCTGATCATGTTTGCTATCATACACTGATCATGTGCCTCTGGAGGCAATAAACAAAGAGCTGAGTAGGCACGAATCAAACAGTCAGCAGGCAATAATCATGGAACTCAGGTGTGAGGAATCATGCTGCTCAGCTGGCAATAATCAAGCAGCTGAGCAGGCAGGAATTACGCAGCACAGCTGGCAATTGTCAAGCAGATGACAGGCAGGAATCGTGCAGCTCAGCTGGCAATTGTCAAGCAGATGAGCAGACAGTAATCACGCAGCTCAGCAGGCCCAGATCACGTGACTGAGCATGCACTGTTCACGTGGCTGATCATACACTGATCACGTGATGATCATGCACTGATCACTTGGATATCATGCACTGATCACGTGGCTGATCATACACTGTTCACGTGTCTGACCATGCACTGATCACGTGGCTGATCATACACTGCTCACGTAACTGATCATGCACTGATCACGTGGCTATCATGCACTGATCACGTGGCTGAACATGCACTGTTCACGTGGCTGATCACACACCTGTCACGTGACATATCATGCACTGATCACGTGGCACTCATGCACTGATCACGTGGCTGATCATACTCTGCTCACGTAACTCATGCACACATCACGTGGCTATCATGCACTGCTCACGTGGCTCGTCATGGAATGATCACGTAGCAACCATATACTGGTCACGTGACTGATCATGCAAAGATCACGTAAATGATCATGCACTGTTCACGTGACTGATCATGTACTGATCACGTGACTGATCATGCACTGATCACGTGGCTATCATGCACTGCTCACGTGGCTGATCATGCAACGATCACGTAGCAACCATGTACTGGTCACGTGACTGATCATGCACTGATCACGTAATTGATCCTGCACTGATCACGTGGCTCATCATGCACTGATCACGTGGCTGATCACACATGATCACGTGACTGATCATGCACTGATCACGTGGCTATCATGCACTGATCACGTGGCTGATCATGCCATGATCACGCAGCTACCATGTACTGGTCACATGACTGATCATGCACTGATCACGTGACTGATCATGCACTGATCACGTGGCTATCATGCACTACTCACGTGGCTGATCATGCAATGATCATGTAGCTACCATGTACAGGTCACGTGAATGATCATACACCCATCAGGTGACTGATCATGCACTGATCACGTGGCTATCATGCACTGATCACGAGACTGATCATGCACTGATCACGTCTATATCATGCACTGATCACATGACTGCCCATGCACTGATCACGTGGATGATCATACACTAATCTTGTGACAGATCATGCACTGATCACGTGGCTGATCATGCACTGATACCGTGACTGAGCATGGACTGATCACATGACTATCATGTAGTGATCACGTGACTTAATGGCGCTGATCATGTGACTGATCATGCGCTGATCATGTTTGCTATCATACACTGATCATGTGCCTCTGGAGGCAATAAACAAAGAGCTGAGTAGGCACGAATCAAACAGTCAGCAGGCAATAATCATGGAACTCAGCTGTGAGGAATCATGCTGCTCAGCTGGCAATAATCAAGCAGCTGAGCAGGCAGGAATTACGCAGCACAGCTGGCAATTGTCAAGCAGATGACAGGCAGGAATCGTGCAGCTCAGCTGGCAATTGTCAAGCAGATGAGCAGACAGTAATCACGCAGCTCAGCAGGCCCAGATCACGTGACTGAGCATGCACTGTTCACGTGGCTGATCATACACTGATCACGTGATGATCATGCACTGATCACTTGGATATCATGCACTGATCACGTGGCTGATCATACACTGTTCACGTGTCTGACCATGCACTGATCACGTGGCTGATCATACACTGCTCACGTAACTGATCATGCACTGATCACGTGGCTATCATGCACTGATCACGTGGCTGAACATGCACTGTTCACGTGGCTGATCACACACCTGTCACGTGACATATCATGCACTGATCACGTGGCACTCATGCACTGATCACGTGGCTGATCATACTCTGCTCACGTAACTCATGCACACATCACGTGGCTATCATGCACTGCTCACGTGGCTCGTCATGGAATGATCACGTAGCAACCATATACTGGTCACGTGACTGATCATGCAAAGATCACGTAAATGATCATGCACTGTTCACGTGACTGATCATGTACTGATCACGTGACTGATCATGCACTGATCACGTGGCTATCATGCTCTGCTCACGTGGCTGATCATGCAACGATCACGTAGCAACCATGTACTGGTCACGTGACTGATCATGCACTGATCACGTAATTGATCCTGCACTGATCACGTGGCTCATCATGCACTGATCACGTGGCTGATCACACATGTATCACGTGACTGATCATGCACTGATCACGTGGCTCTCATGCACTGATCACGTGGCTGTCATGCACTGATCACGTGGATATCATGCACTGATCACGTGGCTGATCACACACGTATCACATGACTGATCATGCACTGATCACGTGGCTATCATGCACTGATCACGTGGCTATCATGCACTGATCACGTGGCTGATCATGCAATGATCACGTAGCTACCATGTACTGGTCACGTGACTGATCATGCACTGATCACGTAATTGATCATGCACTGATCACGTGGCTGATCATGCACTGATCACGTGGCTGATCATGCACTGATCACGTGACTGATCATGCACTGATCACGTGACTGATCATGCACTGATCACGTGGCTATCATGCACTGATCACGTGGCTGATCATGCACTGATCACGTGACTGATCATGCACTGATCACGTGACTGATCATGCACTGATCACGTGGCTGATCATGCACTGATCACGTGGCTGATCATGCACTGATCACGTGACTGATCATGCACTGATCACGTGGCTGATCATGCACTGATCACGTGGCTGATCATGCACTGATCACGTGACTGATCATGCACTGATCACGTGACTGATCATGCACTGATCACGTGGCTGATCATGCACTGATCACGTGGCTGATCATGCACTGATCACGTGACTGATCATGCACTGATCACGTGACTGATCATGCACTGATCACGTGGCTGATCATGCACTGATCACGTGGCTGATCATGCACTGATCACGTGACTGATCATGCACTGATCACGTGACTGATCATGCACTGATCACGTGGCTATCATGCACTGATCACGTGGCTGATCATGCACTGATCACGCAGCTGATCATGCACTGATCACGTGACTGATCATGCACTGATCACGTGACTGATCATGCACTGATCACGTGGCTATCATGCACTGCTCACGTGGCTGATCATGCACTGATCACGTAGCTACCATGTACTGGTCACGTGACTGATCATGCACTGATCACGTGGCTGATCATGCACTGATCACGTGGCTATCATGCACTGCTCACGTGGCTGATCATGCCATGGTCACGCAGCTACCATGTACTGGTCACGTGACTGATCATACACCCATCAGGTGACTGATCATTCACTGATCACGTGGCTATCATGCACTGATCACGAGACTGATTATGCACTGTTCACGTCTATATCATGCACTGATCACATGACTGCCCATGCACTGATCACGTGGATGATCATACACTAATCTTGTGACAGATCATGCACTGATCACGTGGCTGATCATGCACTGATACCGTGACTGAGCATGGACTGATCACATGACCATCATGTAGTGATCACGTGACTTAATGGCGCTGATCATGTGACTGATCATGCGCTGATCATGTTTGCTATCATACACTGATCATGTGCCTCTGGAGGCAATAAACAAAGAGCTGAGTAGGCACGAATCAAACAGTCAGCAGGCAATAATCTTGGAACTCAGGTGTGAGGAATCATGCTGCTCAGCTGGCAATAATCAAGCAGCTGAGCAGGCAGGAATTACGCAGCACAGCTGGCAATTGTCAAGCAGATGACAGGCAGGAATCGTGCAGCTCAGCTGGCAATTGTCAAGCAGATGAGCAGACAGTAATCACGCAGCTCAGCAGGCCCAGATCACGTGACTGAGCATGCACTGTTCACGTGGCTGATCATACACTGATCACGTGATGATCATGCACTGATCACTTGGATATCATGCACTGATCACGTGGCTGATCATACACTGTTCACGTGTCTGACCATGCACTGATCACGTGGCTGATCATACACTGCTCACGTAACTGATCATGCACTGATCACGTGGCTATCATGCACTGATCACGTGGCTGAACATGCACTGTTCACGTGGCTGATCACACACCTGTCACGTGACATATCATGCACTGATCACGTGGCACTCATGCACTGATCACGTGGCTGATCATACTCTGCTCACGTAACTCATGCACACATCACGTGGCTATCATGCACTGCTCACGTGGCTCGTCATGGAATGATCACGTAGCAACCATATACTGGTAACGTGACTGATCATGCAAAGATCACGTAAATGATCATGCACTGTTCACGTGACTGATCATGTACTGATCACGTGACTGATCATGCACTGATCACGTGGCTATCATGCTCTGCTCACGTGGCTGATCATGCAACGATCACGTAGCAACCATGTACTGGTCACGTGACTGATCATGCACTGATCACGTAATTGATCCTGCACTGATCACGTGGCTCATCATGCACTGATCACGTGGCTGATCACACATGTATCACGTGACTGATCATGCACTGATCACGTGGCTGTCATGCACTGATCACGTGGATATCATGCACTGATCACGTGGCTGATCACACACGTATCACATGACTGATCATGCACTGATCACGTGGCTATCATGCACTGATCACGTGGCTATCATGCACTGATCACGTGGCTGATCAGGCAATGATCACGTAGCTACCATGTACTGGTCACGTGACTGATCATGCACTGATCACGTAATTGATCATGCACTGATCATGTGGCTGATCATGCACTGATCACGTGGCTGATCATACACTGATCACGTAACTGATCATGCACTGATCACGTGACTGATCATGCACTGATCACGTGGCTATCATGCACTGATCACGTGGCTGATCATACACTGATCACGTGACTGATCATGCACTGATCACGTGGCTGATCATGCACTGATCACGTGACTGATCATGCACTGATCACGTGGCTGATCATGCACTGATCACGTGACTGATCATGCACTGATCGTGTCTGATCATGCACTGATCACGTGGCTATCATGCACTGCTCACGTGGCTGATCATGCCATGATCACGCAGCTACCATGTACTGGTCACATGACTGATCATGCACTGATCACGTGACTGATCATGCAGTGATCACGTGGCTATCATGAACTACTCACGTGGCTGATCATGCAATGATCATGTAGCTACCATGTACAGGTCACGTGAATGATCATACACCCATCAGGTGACTGATCATGCACTGATCACGTGGCTATCATGCACTGATCACGAGACTGATCATGCACTGTTCACGTCTATATCATGCACTGATCACATGACTGCCATGCACTGATCACGTGGATGATCATACACTAATCTTGTGACAGATCATGCACTGATCACGTGGCTGATCATGCACTGATACCGTGACTGAGCATGGACTGATCACATGACTATCATGTAGTGATCACGTGACTTAATGGCGCTGATCATGTGACTGATCATGCGCTGATCATGTTTGCTATCATACACTGATCATGTGCCTCTGGAGGCAATAAACAAAGAGCTGAGTAGGCACGAATCAAACAGTCAGCAGGCAATAATCATGGAACACAGGTGTGAGGAATCATGCTGCTCAGCTGGCAATAATCAAGCAGCTGAGCAGGCAGGAATTACGCAGCACAGCTGGCAATTGTCAAGCAGATGACAGGCAGGAATCGTGCAGCTCAGCTGGCAATCGTCAAGCAGATGAGCAGACAGTAATCACGCAGCTCAGCAGGCCCTGATCACGTGACTGAGCATGCACTGATCACGTGGCTGATCATGCACTGATCACGTGACTGATCATGCACTGATCACGTGTCTGATCATGCACTGATCACGTGGCTATCATGCACTGCTCACGTGGCTGATCATGCATGATCACGCAGCTACCATGTACTGGTCACATGACTGATCATGCACTGATCACGTGACTGATCATGCAGTGATCACGTGGCTATCATGCACTACTCACGTGGCTGATCATGCAATGATCATGTAGCTACCATGTACAGGTCACGTGAATGATCATACACCCATCAGGTGACTGATCATGCACTGATCACGTGGCTATCATGCACTGATCACGAGACTGATCATGCACTGTTCACGTCTATATCATGCACTGATCACATGACTGCCCATGCACTGATCACGTGGATGATCATACACTAATCTTGTGACAGATCATGCACTGATCACGTGGCTGATCATGCACTGATACCGTGACTGAGCATGGACTGATCACATGACTATCATGTAGTGATCACGTGACTTAATGGCGCTGATCATGTGACTGATCATGCGCTGATCATGTTTGCTATCATACACTGATCATGTGCCTCTGGAGGCAATAAACAAAGAGCTGAGTAGGCACGAATCAAACAGTCAGCAGGCAATAATCATGGAACTCAGGTGTGAGGAATCATGCTGCTCAGCTGGCAATAATCAAGCAGCTGAGCAGGCAGGAATTACGCAGCACAGCTGGCAATTGTCAAGCAGATGACAGGCAGGAATCGTGCAGCTCAGCTGGCAATTGTCAAGCAGATGAGCAGACAGTAATCACGCAGCTCAGCAGGCCCAGATCACGTGACTGAGCATGCACTGTTCACGTGGCTGATCATACACTGATCACGTGATGATCATGCACTGATCACTTGGATATCATGCACTGATCACGTGGCTGATCATACACTGTTCACGTGTCTGACCATGCACTGATCACGTGGCTGATCATACACTGCTCACGTAACTGATCATGCACTGATCACGTGGCTATCATGCACTGATCACGTGGCTGAACATGCACTGTTCACGTGGCTGATCACACACCTGTCACGTGACATATCATGCACTGATCACGTGGCACTCATGCACTGATCACGTGGCTGATCATACTCTGCTCACGTAACTCATGCACACATCACGTGGCTATCATGCACTGCTCACGTGGCTCATCATGGAATGATCACGTAGCAACCATATACTGGTAACGTGACTGATCATGCAAAGATCACGTAAATGATCATGCACTGTTCACGTGACTGATCATGTACTGATCACGTGACTGATCATGCACTGATCACGTGGCTATCATGCACTGCTCACGTGGCTGATCATGCAACGATCACGTAGCAACCATGTACTGGTCACGTGACTGATCATGCACTGATCACGTAATTGATCCTGCACTGATCACGTGGCTCATCATGCACTGATCACGTGGCTGATCACACATGTATCACGTGACTGATCATGCACTGATCACGTGTCTGATCATGCACTGATCACGTGGCTATCATGCACTGATCACGTGGCTATCATGCACTGATCACGTGGCTGATCATGCACTGATCACGTGCTATCATGCACTGATCACGTGACTGATCATGCACTGATCACGTGGCTGATCATGCACTGATCACGTGGCTGATCATGCACTGATCACGTGGCTGATCATGCACTGATCACGTGACTGATCATGCACTGATCACGTGACTGATCATGCACTGATCACGTGGCTATCATGCACTGATCACGTGGCTGATCATGCACTGATCACGTGACTGATCATGCACTGATCACGTGGCTGATCATGCACTGATCACGTGACTGATCATGCACTGATCACGTGGCTGATCATGCACTGATCACGTGACTGATCATGCACTGATCGTGTCTGATCATGCACTGATCACGTGGCTATCATGCACTGCTCACGTGGCTGATCATGCCATGATCACGCAGCTACCATGTACTGGTCACATGACTGATCATGCACTGATCACGTGACTGATCATGCAGTGATCACGTGGCTATCATGAACTACTCACGTGGCTGATCATGCAATGATCATGTAGCTACCATGTACAGGTCACGTGAATGATCATACACCCATCAGGTGACTGATCATGCACTGATCACGTGGCTATCATGCACTGATCACGAGACTGATCATGCACTGTTCACGTCTATATCATGCACTGATCACATGACTGCCCGTGCACTGATCACGTGGATGATCATACACTAATCTTGTGACAGATCATGCACTGATCACGTGGCTGATCATGCACTGATACCGTGACTGAGCATGGACTGATCACATGACTATCATGTAGTGATCACGTGACTTAATGGCGCTGATCATGTGACTGATCATGCGCTGATCATGTTTGCTATCATACACTGATCATGTGCCTCTGGAGGCAATAAACAAAGAGCTGAGTAGGCACGAATCAAACAGTCAGCAGGCAATAATCATGGAACTCAGGTGTGAGGAATCATGCTGCTCAGCTGGCAATAATCAAGCAGCTGAGCAGGCAGGAATTACGCAGCACAGCTGGCAATTGTCAAGCAGATGACAGGCAGGAATCGTGCAGCTCAGCTGGCAATTGTCAAGCAGATGAGCAGACAGTAATCACGCAGCTCAGCAGGCCCAGATCACGTGACTGAGCATGCACTGTTCACGTGGCTGATCATACACTGATCACGTGATGATCATGCACTGATCACTTGGATATCATGCACTGATCACGTGGCTGATCATACACTGTTCACGTGTCTGACCATGCACTGATCACGTGGCTGATCATACACTGCTCACGTAACTGATCATGCACTGATCACGTGGCTATCATGCACTGATCACGTGGCTGAACATGCACTGTTCACGTGGCTGATCACACACCTGTCACGTGACATATCATGCACTGATCACGTGGCACTCATGCACTGATCACGTGGCTGATCATACTCTGCTCACGTAACTCATGCACACATCACGTGGCTATCATGCACTGCTCACGTGGCTCGTCATGGAATGATCACGTAGCAACCATATACTGGTAACGTGACTGATCATGCAAAGATCACGTAAATGATCATGCACTGTTCACGTGACTGATCATGTACTGATCACGTGACTGATCATGCACTGACCACGTGGCTATCATGCTCTGCTCACGTGGCTGATCATGCAACGATCACGTAGCAACCATGTACTGGTCACGTGACTGATCATGCACTGATCACGTAATTGATCCTGCACTGATCACGTGGCTCATCATGCACTGATCACGTGGCTGATCACACATGTATCACGTGACTGATCATGCACTGATCACGTGGCTCTCATGCACTGATCACGTGGCTGTCATGCACTGATCACGTGGATATCATGCACTGATCACGTGGCTGATCACACACGTATCACATGACTGATCATGCACTGATCACGTGGCTATCATGCACTGATCACGTGGCTATCATGCACTGATCACGTGGCTGATCAGGCAATGATCACGTAGCTACCATGTACTGGTCACGTGACTGATCATGCACTGATCACGTAATTGATCATGCACTGATCATGTGGCTGATCATGCACTGATCACGTGGCTGATCATACACTGATCACATAACTGATCATGCACTGATCACGTGACTGATCATGCACTGATCACGTGGCTATCATGCACTGATCACTTGGCTGGACATACACTGATCACGTGCCTGGTCATGCACTGATCACGTGGCTGATCATGCACTGATCACGTGACTGATCATGCACTGATCTCGTGTCTGATCATGCACTGATCACGTGGCTATCATGCACTGCTCACGTGGCTGATCATGCCATGATCACGCAGCTACCATGTACTGGTCACATGACTGATCATGCACTGATCACGTGACTGATCATGCAGTGATCACGTGGCTATCATGAACTACTCACGTGGCTGATCATGCAATGATCATGTAGCTACCATGTACAGGTCACGTGAATGATCATACACCCATCAGGTGACTGATCATGCACTGATCACGTGGCTATCATGCACTGATCACGAGACTGATCATGCACTGTTCACGTCTATATCATGCACTGATCACATGACTGCCCATGCACTGATCACGTGGATGATCATACACTAATCTTGTGACAGATCATGCACTGATCACGTGGCTGATCATGCACTGATACCGTGACTGAGCATGGACTGATCACATGACTATCATGTAGTGATCACGTGACTTAATGGCGCTGATCATGTGACTGATCATGCGCTGATCATGTTTGCTATCATACACTGATCATGTGCCTCTGGAGGCAATAAACAAAGAGCTGAGTAGGCACGAATCAAACAGTCAGCAGGCAATAATCATGGAACTCAGGTGTGAGGAATCATGCTGCTCAGCTGGCAATAATCAAGCAGCTGAGCAGGCAGGAATTACGCAGCACAGCTGGCAATTGTCAAGCAGATGACAGGCAGGAATCGTGCAGCTCAGCTGGCAATTGTCAAGCAGATGAGCAGACAGTAATCACGCAGCTCAGCAGGCCCAGATCACGTGACTGAGCATGCACTGTTCACGTGGCTGATCATACACTGATCACGTGATGATCATGCACTGATCACTTGGATATCATGCACTGATCACGTGGCTGATCATACACTGTTCACGTGTCTGACCATGCACTGATCACGTGGCTGATCATACACTGCTCACGTAACTGATCATGCACTGATCACGTGGCTATCATGCACTGATCACGTGGCTGAACATGCACTGTTCACGTGGCTGATCACACACCTGTCACGTGACATATCATGCACTGATCACGTGGCACTCATGCACTGATCACGTGGCTGATCATACTCTGCTCACGTAACTCATGCACACATCACGTGGCTATCATGCACTGCTCACGTGGCTCGTCATGGAATGATCACGTAGCAACCATATACTGGTAACGTGACTGATCATGCAAAGATCACGTAAATGATCATGCACTGTTCACGTGACTGATCATGTACTGATCACGTGACTGATCATGCACTGATCACGTGGCTATCATGCTCTGCTCACGTGGCTGATCATGCAACGATCACGTAGCAACCATGTACTGGTCACGTGACTGATCATGCACTGATCACGTAATTGATCCTGCACTGATCACGTGGCTCATCATGCACTGATCACGTGGCTGATCACACATGTATCACGTGACTGATCATGCACTGATCACGTGGCTCTCATGCACTGATCACGTGGCTGTCATGCACTGATCACGTGGATATCATGCACTGATCACGTGGCTGATCACACACGTATCACATGACTGATCATGCACTGATCACGTGGCTATCATGCACTGATCACGTGGCTATCATGCACTGATCACGTGGCTGATCAGCAATGATCACGTAGCTACCATGTACTGGTCACGTGACTGATCATGCACTGATCACGTAATTGATCATGCACTGATCACGTGGCTGATCATGCACTGATCACGTGGCTGATCATACACTGATCACATGACTGATCATGCACTGATCACGTGACTGATCATGCACTGATCACGTGGCTATCATGCACTGATCACGTGGCTGATCATGCACTGATCACGTAGCTACCATGTACTGATCACGTGACTGATCATGCACTGATCACGTAATGATCATGCACTGATCACGTGGCTGATCATGCACTGATCACGTGGCTGATCATGCACTGATCACGTGACTGATCATGCACTGATCACGCACTGATCACGTGCCTGATCATGCACTGATCACGTGGCTGATCATGCACTGATCACGTGACTGATCATGCACTGATCACGTGTCTGATCATGCACTGATCACGTGGCTATCATGCACTGCTCACGTGGCTGATCATGCCATGATCACGCAGCTACCATGTACTGGTCACATGACTGATCATGCACTGATCACGTGACTGATCATGCAGTGATCACGTGGCTATCATGACTACTCACGTGGCTGATCATGCAATGATCATGTAGCTACCATGTACAGGTCACGTGAATGATCATACACCCATCAGGTGACTGATCATGCACTGATCACGTGGCTATCATGCACTGATCACGAGACTGATCATGCACTGTTCACGTCTATATCATGCACTGATCACATGACTGCCCATGCACTGATCACGTGGATGATCATACACTAATCTTGTGACAGATCATGCACTGATCACGTGGCTGATCATGCACTGATACCGTGACTGAGCATGGACTGATCACATGACTATCATGTAGTGATCACGTGACTTAATGGCGCTGATCATGTGACTGATCATGCGCTGATCATGTTTGCTATCATACACTGATCATGTGCCTCTGGAGGCAATAAACAAAGAGCTGAGTAGGCACGAATCAAACAGTCAGCAGGCAATAATCATGGAACTCAGGTGTGAGGAATCATGCTGCTCAGCTGGCAATAATCAAGCAGCTGAGCAGGCAGGAATTACGCAGCACAGCTGGCAATTGTCAAGCAGATGACAGGCAGGAATCGTGCAGCTCAGCTGGCAATTGTCAAGCAGATGAGCAGACAGTAATCACGCAGCTCAGCAGGCCCAGATCACGTGACTGAGCATGCACTGTTCACGTGGCTGATCATACACTGATCACGTGATGATCATGCACTGATCACTTGGATATCATGCACTGATCACGTGGCTGATCATACACTGTTCACGTGTCTGACCATGCACTGATCACGTGGCTGATCATACACTGCTCACGTAACTGATCATGCACTGATCACGTGGCTATCATGCACTGATCACGTGGCTGAACATGCACTGTTCACGTGGCTGATCACACACCTGTCACGTGACATATCATGCACTGATCACGTGGCACTCATGCACTGATCACGTGGCTGATCATACTCTGCTCACGTAACTCATGCACACATCACGTGGCTATCATGCACTGCTCACGTGGCTCGTCATGGAATGATCACGTAGCAACCATATACTGGTAACGTGACTGATCATGCAAAGATCACGTAAATGATCATGCACTGTTCACGTGACTGATCATGTACTGATCACGTGACTGATCATGCACTGATCACGTGGCTATCATGCTCTGCTCACGTGGCTGATCATGCAACGATCACGTAGCAACCATGTACTGGTCACGTGACTGATCATGCACTGATCACGTAATTGATCCTGCACTGATCACGTGGCTCATCATGCACTGATCACGTGGCTGATCACACATGTATCACGTGACTGATCATGCACTGATCACGTGGCTCTCATGCACTGATCACGTGGCTGTCATGCACTGATCACGTGGATATCATGCACTGATCACGTGGCTGATCACACACGTATCACATGACTGATCATGCACTGATCACGTGGCTATCATGCACTGATCACGTGGCTATCATGCACTGATCACGTGGCTGATCATGCAATGATCACGTAGCTACCATGTACTGGTCACGTGACTGATCATGCACTGATCACGTAATTGATCATGCACTGATCACGTGGCTGATCATGCACTGATCACGTGGCTGATCATGCACTGATCACGTGACTGATCATGCACTGATCACGTGACTGATCATGCACTGATCACGTGGCTATCATGCACTGATCACGTGGCTGATCATACACTGATCACGTGCCTGATCATGCACTGATCACGTGGCTGATCATGCACTGATCACGTGACTGATCATGCACTGATCACGTGGCTGATCATGCACTGATCACGTGACTGATCATGCACTGATCACGTGTCTGATCATGCACTGATCACGTGGCTATCATGCACTGCTCACGTGGCTGATCATGCCATGATCACGCAGCTACCATGTACTGGTCACATGACTGATCATGCACTGATCACGTGACTGATCATGCAGTGATCACGTGGCTATCATGAACTACTCACGTGGCTGATCATGCAATGATCATGTAGCTACCATGTACAGGTCACGTGAATGATCATACACCCATCAGGTGACTGATCATGCACTGATCACGTGGCTATCATGCACTGATCACGAGACTGATCATGCACTGTTCACGTCTATATCATGCACTGATCACATGACTGCCCATGCACTGATCACGTGGATGATCATACACTAATCTTGTGACAGATCATGCACTGATCACGTGGCTGATCATGCACTGATACCGTGACTGAGCATGGACTGATCACATGACTATCATGTAGTGATCACGTGACTTAATGGCGCTGATCATGTGACTGATCATGCGCTGATCATGTTTGCTATCATACACTGATCATGTGCCTCTGGAGGCAATAAACAAAGAGCTGAGTAGGCACGAATCAAACAGTCAGCAGGCAATAATCATGGAACTCAGGTGTGAGGAATCATGCTGCTCAGCTGGCAATAATCAAGCAGCTGAGCAGGCAGGAATTACGCAGCACAGCTGGCAATTGTCAAGCAGATGACAGGCAGGAATCGTGCAGCTCAGCTGGCAATTGTCAAGCAGATGAGCAGACAGTAATCACGCAGCTCAGCAGGCCCAGATCACGTGACTGAGCATGCACTGTTCACGTGGCTGATCATACACTGATCACGTGATGATCATGCACTGATCACTTGGATATCATGCACTGATCACGTGGCTGATCATACACTGTTCACGTGTCTGACCATGCACTGATCACGTGGCTGATCATACACTGCTCACGTAACTGATCATGCACTGATCACGTGGCTATCATGCACTGATCACGTGGCTGAACATGCACTGTTCACGTGGCTGATCACACACCTGTCACGTGACATATCATGCACTGATCACGTGGCACTCATGCACTGATCACGTGGCTGATCATACTCTGCTCACGTAACTCATGCACACATCACGTGGCTATCATGCACTGCTCACGTGGCTCGTCATGGAATGATCACGTAGCAACCATATACTGGTAACGTGACTGATCATGCAAAGATCACGTAAATGATCATGCACTGTTCACGTGACTGATCATGTACTGATCACGTGACTGATCATGCACTGACCACGTGGCTATCATGCTCTGCTCACGTGGCTGATCATGCAACGATCACGTAGCAACCATGTACTGGTCACGTGACTGATCATGCACTGATCACGTAATTGATCCTGCACTGATCACGTGGCTCATCATGCACTGATCACGTGGCTGATCACACATGTATCACGTGACTGATCATGCACTGATCCGTGGCTCTCATGCACTGATCACGTGGCTGTCATGCACTGATCACGTGGATATCATGCACTGATCACGTGGCTGATCACACACGTATCACATGACTGATCATGCACTGATCACGTGGCTATCATGCACTGATCACGTGGCTATCATGCACTGATCACGTGGCTGATCAGGCAATGATCACGTAGCTACCATGTACTGGTCACGTGACTGATCATGCACTGATCACGTAATTGATCATGCACTGATCATGTGGCTGATCATGCACTGATCACGTGGCTGATCATACACTGATCACATAACTGATCATGCACTGATCACGTGACTGATCATGCACTGATCACGTGGCTATCATGCACTGATCACTTGGCTGGACATACACTGATCACGTGCCTGGTCATGCACTGATCACGTGGCTGATCATGCACTGATCACGTGACTGATCATGCACTGATCTCGTGTCTGATCATGCACTGATCACGTGGCTATCATGCACTGCTCACGTGGCTGATCATGCCATGATCACGCAGCTACCATGTACTGGTCACATGACTGATCATGCACTGATCACGTGACTGATCATGCAGTGATCACGTGGCTATCATGAACTACTCACGTGGCTGATCATGCAATGATCATGTAGCTACCATGTACAGGTCACGTGAATGATCATACACCCATCAGGTGACTGATCATGCACTGATCACGTGGCTATCATGCACTGATCACGAGACTGATCATGCACTGTTCACGTCTATATCATGCACTGATCACATGACTGCCCATGCACTGATCACGTGGATGATCATACACTAATCTTGTGACAGATCATGCACTGATCACGTGGCTGATCATGCACTGATACCGTGACTGAGCATGGACTGATCACATGACTATCATGTAGTGATCACGTGACTTAATGGCGCTGATCATGTGACTGATCATGCGCTGATCATGTTTGCTATCATACACTGATCATGTGCCTCTGGAGGCAATAAACAAAGAGCTGAGTAGGCACGAATCAAACAGTCAGCAGGCAATAATCATGGAACTCAGGTGTGAGGAATCATGCTGCTCAGCTGGCAATAATCAAGCAGCTGAGCAGGCAGGAATTACGCAGCACAGCTGGCAATTGTCAAGCAGATGACAGGCAGGAATCGTGCAGCTCAGCTGGCAATTGTCAAGCAGATGAGCAGACAGTAATCACGCAGCTCAGCAGGCCCAGATCACGTGACTGAGCATGCACTGTTCACGTGGCTGATCATACACTGATCACGTGATGATCATGCACTGATCACTTGGATATCATGCACTGATCACGTGGCTGATCATACACTGTTCACGTGTCTGACCATGCACTGATCACGTGGCTGATCATACACTGCTCACGTAACTGATCATGCACTGATCACGTGGCTATCATGCACTGATCACGTGGCTGAACATGCACTGTTCACGTGGCTGATCACACACCTGTCACGTGACATATCATGCACTGATCACGTGGCACTCATGCACTGATCACGTGGCTGATCATACTCTGCTCACGTAACTCATGCACACATCACGTGGCTATCATGCACTGCTCACGTGGCTCGTCATGGAATGATCACGTAGCAACCATATACTGGTCACGTGACTGATCATGCAAAGATCACGTAAATGATCATGCACTGTTCACGTGACTGATCATGTACTGATCACGTGACTGATCATGCACTGATCACGTGGCTATCATGCTCTGCTCACGTGGCTGATCATGCAACGATCACGTAGCAACCATGTACTGGTCACGTGACTGATCATGCACTGATCACGTAATTGATCCTGCACTGATCACGTGGCTCATCATGCACTGATCACGTGGCTGATCACACATGTATCACGTGACTGATCATGCACTGATCACGTGGCTCTCATGCACTGATCACGTGGCTGTCATGCACTGATCACGTGGATATCATGCACTGATCACGTGGCTGATCACACACGTATCACATGACTGATCATGCACTGATCACGTGGCTATCATGCACTGATCACGTGGCTATCATGCACTGATCACGTGGCTGATCAGCAATGATCACGTAGCTACCATGCACTGATCACGTGACTGATCATGCACTGATCACGTAATTGATCATGCACTGATCACGTGGCTGATCATGCACTGATCACGTGGCTGATCATGCACTGATCACGTGACTGATCATGCACTGATCACGTGACTGATCATGCACTGATCACGTGGCTATCATGCACTGATCACGTGGCTGATCATGCACTGATCACGTAGCTACCATGCACTGGTGACTGATCATGCACTGATCACGTAATTGATCATGCACTGATCACGTGGCTGATCATGCACTGATCACGTGGCTGATCATGCACTGATCACGTGACTGATCATGCACTGATCACGCACTGATCACGTGCCTGATCATGCACTGATCACGTGGCTGATCATGCACTGATCACGTGACTGATCATGCACTGATCACGTGTCTGATCATGCACTGATCACGTGGCTATCATGCACTGCTCACGTGGCTGATCATGCCATGATCACGCAGCTACCATGTACTGGTCACATGACTGATCATGCACTGATCACGTGACTGATCATGCAGTGATCACGTGGCTATCATGCACTACTCACGTGGCTGATCATGCAATGATCATGTAGCTACCATGTACAGGTCACGTGAATGATCATACACCCATCAGGTGACTGATCATGCACTGATCACGTGGCTATCATGCACTGATCACGAGACTGATCATGCACTGATCACGTCTATATCATGCACTGATCACATGACTGCCCATGCACTGATCACGTGGATGATCATACACTAATCATGTGACAGATCATGCACTGATCACGTGGCTGATCATGCACTGATACCGTGACTGAGCATGGACTGATCACATGACTATCATGTAGTGATCACGTGACTTAATGGCGCTGATCATGTGACTGATCATGCGCTGATCATGTTTGCTATCATACACTGATCATGTGCCTCTGGAGGCAATAAACAAAGAGCTGAGTAGGCACGAATCAAACAGTCAGCAGGCAATAATCATGGAACTCAGGTGTGAGGAATCATGCTGCTCAGCTGGCAATAATCAAGCAGCTGAGCAGGCAGGAATTACGCAGCACAGCTGGCAATTGTCAAGCAGATGACAGGCAGGAATCGTGCAGCTCAGCTGGCAATTGTCAAGCAGATGAGCAGACAGTAATCACGCAGCTCAGCAGGCCCAGATCACGTGACTGAGCATGCACTGTTCACGTGGCTGATCATACACTGATCACGTGATGATCATGCACTGATCACTTGGATATCATGCACTGATCACGTGGCTGATCATACACTGTTCACGTGTCTGACCATGCACTGATCACGTGGCTGATCATACACTGCTCACGTAACTGATCATGCACTGATCACGTGGCTATCATGCACTGATCACGTGGCTGAACATGCACTGTTCACGTGGCTGATCACACACCTGTCACGTGACATATCATGCACTGATCACGTGGCACTCATGCACTGATCACGTGGCTGATCATACTCTGCTCACGTAACTCATGCACACATCACGTGGCTATCATGCACTGCTCACGTGGCTCGTCATGGAATGATCACGTAGCAACCATATACTGGTCACGTGACTGATCATGCAAGATCACGTAAATGATCATGCACTGTTCACGTGACTGATCATGTACTGATCACGTGACTGATCATGCACTGATCACGTGGCTATCATGCACTGCTCACGTGGCTGATCATGCAACGATCACGTAGCAACCATGTACTGGTCACGTGACTGATCATGCACTGATCACGTAATTGATCCTGCACTGATCACGTGGCTCATCATGCACTGATCACGTGGCTGATCACACATGTATCACGTGACTGATCATGCACTGATCACGTGGCTATCATGCACTGATCACGTGGCTGTCATGCACTGATCACGTGGATATCATGCACTGATCACGTGGCTGATCACACACGTATCACATGACTGATCATGCACTGATCACGTGGCTATCATGCACTGATCACGTGGCTATCATGCACTGATCACGTGGCTGATCATGCAATGATCACGTAGCTACCATGTACTGATCACGTGACTGATCATGCACTGATCACGTAATTGATCATGCACTGATCACGTGGCTGATCATGCACTGATCACGTGGCTGATCATGCACTGATCACGTGACTGATCATGCACTGATCACGTGACTGATCATGCACTGATCACGTGGCTGATCATGCACTGATCACGTGGCTGATCATGCACTGATCACGTGACTGATCATGCACTGATCACGTGACTGATCATGCACTGATCACGTGGCTATCATGCACTGATCACGTGGCTGATCATGCACTGATCACGCAGCTATCATGCACTGATCACGTGACTGATCATGCACTGATCACGTGACTGATCATGCACTGATCACGTGGCTATCATGCACTGATCACGTGGCTGATCATGCACTGATCACGTGGATATCATGCACTGATCACGTGGCTGATCACACACGTATCACATGACTGATCATGCACTGATCACGTGGCTATCATGCACTGATCACGTGGCTATCATGCACTGATCACGTGGCTGATCATGCAATGATCACGTAGCTACCATGTACTGATCACGTGACTGATCATGCACTGATCACGTAATTGATCATGCACTGATCACGTGGCTGATCATGCACTGATCACGTGGCTGATCATACACTGATCACGTGACTGATCATGCACTGATCACGTGACTGATCATGCACTGATCACGTGGCTATCATGCACTGATCACGTGGCTGACATACACTGATCACGTGCCTGATCATGCACTGATCACGTGGCTGATCATGCACTGATCACGTGACTGATCATGCACTGATCACGTGTCTGATCATGCACTGATCACGTGGCTATCATGCACTGCTCACGTGGCTGATCATGCCATGATCACGCAGCTACCATGTACTGGTCACATGACTGATCATGCACTGATCACGTGACTGATCATGCAGTGATCACGTGGCTATCATGCACTACTCACGTGGCTGATCATGCAATGATCATGTAGCTACCATGTACAGGTCACGTGAATGATCATACACCCATCAGGTGACTGATCATGCACTGATCACGTGGCTATCATGCACTGATCACGAGACTGATCATGCACTGATCACGTCTATATCATGCACTGATCACATGACTGCCCATGCACTGATCACGTGGATGATCATACACTAATCTTGTGACAGATCATGCACTGATCACGTGGCTGATCATGCACTGATACCGTGACTGAGCATGGACTGATCACATGACTATCATGTAGTGATCACGTGACTTAATGGCGCTGATCATGTGACTGATCATGCGCTGATCATGTTTGCTATCATACACTGATCATGTGCCTCTGGAGGCAATAAACAAAGAGCTGAGTAGGCACGAATCAAACAGTCAGCAGGCAATAATCATGGAACTCAGGTGTGAGGAATCATGCTGCTCAGCTGGCAATAATCAAGCAGCTGAGCAGGCAGGAATTACGCAGCACAGCTGGCAATTGTCAAGCAGATGACAGGCAGGAATCGTGCAGCTCAGCTGGCAATTGTCAAGCAGATGAGCAGACAGTAATCACGCAGCTCAGCAGGCCCAGATCACGTGACTGAGCATGCACTGTTCACGTGGCTGATCATACACTGATCACGTGATGATCATGCACTGATCACTTGGATATCATGCACTGATCACGTGGCTGATCATACACTGTTCACGTGTCTGACCATGCACTGATCACGTGGCTGATCATACACTGCTCACGTAACTGATCATGCACTGATCACGTGGCTATCATGCACTGATCACGTGGCTGAACATGCACTGTTCACGTGGCTGATCACACACCTGTCACGTGACATATCATGCACTGATCACGTGGCACTCATGCACTGATCACGTGGCTGATCATACTCTGCTCACGTAACTCATGCACACATCACGTGGCTATCATGCACTGCTCACGTGGCTCGTCATGGAATGATCACGTAGCAACCATATACTGGTCACGTGACTGATCATGCAAAGATCACGTAAATGATCATGCACTGTTCACGTGACTGATCATGTACTGATCACGTGACTGATCATGCACTGATCACGTGGCTATCATGCTCTGCTCACGTGGCTGATCATGCAACGATCACGTAGCAACCATGTACTGGTCACGTGACTGATCATGCACTGATCACGTAATTGATCCTGCACTGATCACGTGGCTCATCATGCACTGATCACGTGGCTGATCACACATGTATCACGTGACTGATCATGCACTGATCACGTGGCTCTCATGCACTGATCACGTGGCTGTCATGCACTGATCACGTGGATATCATGCACTGATCACGTGGCTGATCACACACGTATCACATGACTGATCATGCACTGATCACGTGGCTATCATGCACTGATCACGTGGCTATCATGCACTGATCACGTGGCTGATCATGCAATGATCACGTAGCTACCATGTACTGGTCACGTGACTGATCATGCACTGATCACGTAATTGATCATGCACTGATCACGTGGCTGATCATGCACTGATCACGTGGCTGATCATGCACTGATCACGTGACTGATCATGCACTGATCACGTGACTGATCATGCACTGATCACGTGGCTATCATGCACTGATCACGTGGCTGATCATGCACTGATCACGTAGCTACCATGCACTGATCACGTGACTGATCATGCACTGATCACGTAATTGATCATGCACTGATCACGTGGCTGATCATGCACTGATCACGTGGCTGATCATGCACTGATCACGTGACTGATCATGCACTGATCACGTGCCTGATCATGCACTGATCACGTGGCTGATCATGCACTGATCACGTGACTGATCATGCACTGATCACGTGTCTGATCATGCACTGATCACGTGGCTATCATGCACTGCTCACGTGGCTGATCATGCCATGATCACGCAGCTACCATGTACTGGTCACATGACTGATCATGCACTGATCACGTGACTGATCATGCAGTGATCACGTGGCTATCATGCACTACTCACGTGGCTGATCATGCAATGATCATGTAGCTACCATGTACAGGTCACGTGAATGATCATACACCCATCAGGTGACTGATCATGCACTGATCACGTGGCTATCATGCACTGATCACGAGACTGATCATGCACTGATCACGTCTATATCATGCACTGATCACATGACTGCCCATGCACTGATCACGTGGATGATCATACACTAATCTTGTGACAGATCATGCACTGATCACGTGGCTGATCATGCACTGATACCGTGACTGAGCATGGACTGATCACATGACTATCATGTAGTGATCACGTGACTTAATGGCGCTGATCATGTGACTGATCATGCGCTGATCATGTTTGCTATCATACACTGATCATGTGCCTCTGGAGGCAATAAACAAAGAGCTGAGTAGGCACGAATCAAACAGTCAGCAGGCAATAATCATGGAACTCAGGTGTGAGGAATCATGCTGCTCAGCTGGCAATAATCAAGCAGCTGAGCAGGCAGGAATTACGCAGCACAGCTGGCAATTGTCAAGCAGATGACAGGCAGGAATCGTGCAGCTCAGCTGGCAATTGTCAAGCAGATGAGCAGACAGTAATCACGCAGCTCAGCAGGCCCAGATCACGTGACTGAGCATGCACTGTTCACGTGGCTGATCATACACTGATCACGTGATGATCATGCACTGATCACTTGGATATCATGCACTGATCACGTGGCTGATCATACACTGTTCACGTGTCTGACCATGCACTGATCACGTGGCTGATCATACACTGCTCACGTAACTGATCATGCACTGATCACGTGGCTATCATGCACTGATCACGTGGCTGAACATGCACTGTTCACGTGGCTGATCACACACCTGTCACGTGACATATCATGCACTGATCACGTGGCACTCATGCACTGATCACGTGGCTGATCATACTCTGCTCACGTAACTCATGCACACATCACGTGGCTATCATGCACTGCTCACGTGGCTCGTCATGGAATGATCACGTAGCAACCATATACTGGTCACGTGACTGATCATGCACTGATCACGTAAATGATCATGCACTGTTCACGTGACTGATCATGTACTGATCACGTGACTGATCATGCACTGATCACGTGGCTATCATGCTCTGCTCACGTGGCTGATCATGCAACGATCACGTAGCAACCATGTACTGGTCACGTGACTGATCATGCACTGATCACGTAATTGATCCTGCACTGATCACGTGGCTCATCATGCACTGATCACGTGGCTGATCACACATGTATCACGTGACTGATCATGCACTGATCACGTGGCTCTCATGCACTGATCACGTGGCTGTCATGCACTGATCACGTGGATATCATGCACTGATCACGTGGCTGATCACACACGTATCACATGACTGATCATGCACTGATCACGTGGCTATCATGCACTGATCACGTGGCTATCATGCACTGATCACGTGGCTGATCAGCAATGATCACGTAGCTATCATGTACTGGTCACGTGACTGATCATGCACTGATCACGTAATTGATCATGCACTGATCACGTGGCTGATCATGCACTGATCACGTGGCTGATCATGCACTGATCACGTGACTGATCATGCACTGATCACGTGACTGATCATGCACTGATCACGTGGCTATCATGCACTGATCACGTGGCTGATCATGCACTGATCACGTAGCTACCATGTACTGATCACGTGACTGATCATGCACTGATCACGTAATTGATCATGCACTGATCACGTGGCTGATCATGCACTGATCACGTGGCTGATCATGCACTGATCACGTGACTGATCATGCACTGATCACGTGACTGATCATGCACTGATCACGTGGCTGATCATGCACTGATCACGTGGCTGATCATGCACTGATCACGTGACTGATCATGCACTGATCACGTGTCTGATCATGCACTGATCACGTGGCTATCATGCACTGCTCACGTGGCTGATCATGCCATGATCACGCAGCTACCATGTACTGGTCACATGACTGATCATGCACTGATCACGTGACTGATCATGCAGTGATCACGTGGCTATCATGAACTACTCACGTGGCTGATCATGCAATGATCATGTAGCTACCATGTACAGGTCACGTGAATGATCATACACCCATCAGGTGACTGATCATGCACTGATCACGTGGCTATCATGCACTGATCACGAGACTGATCATGCACTGTTCACGTCTATATCATGCACTGATCACATGACTGCCCATGCACTGATCACGTGGATGATCATACACTAATCTTGTGACAGATCATGCACTGATCACGTGGCTGATCATGCACTGATACCGTGACTGAGCATGGACTGATCACATGACTATCATGTAGTGATCACGTGACTTAATGGCGCTGATCATGTGACTGATCATGCGCTGATCATGTTTGCTATCATACACTGATCATGTGCCTCTGGAGGCAATAAACAAAGAGCTGAGTAGGCACGAATCAAACAGTCAGCAGGCAATAATCATGGAACTCAGGTGTGAGGAATCATGCTGCTCAGCTGGCAATAATCAAGCAGCTGAGCAGGCAGGAATTACGCAGCACAGCTGGCAATTGTCAAGCAGATGACAGGCAGGAATCGTGCAGCTCAGCTGGCAATTGTCAAGCAGATGAGCAGACAGTAATCACGCAGCTCAGCAGGCCCAGATCACGTGACTGAGCATGCACTGTTCACGTGGCTGATCATACACTGATCACGTGATGATCATGCACTGATCACTTGGATATCATGCACTGATCACGTGGCTGATCATACACTGTTCACGTGTCTGACCATGCACTGATCACGTGGCTGATCATACACTGCTCACGTAACTGATCATGCACTGATCACGTGGCTATCATGCACTGATCACGTGGCTGAACATGCACTGTTCACGTGGCTGATCACACACCTGTCACGTGACATATCATGCACTGATCACGTGGCACTCATGCACTGATCACGTGGCTGATCATACTCTGCTCACGTAACTCATGCACACATCACGTGGCTATCATGCACTGCTCACGTGGCTCGTCATGGAATGATCACGTAGCAACCATATACTGGTAACGTGACTGATCATGCAAAGATCACGTAAATGATCATGCACTGTTCACGTGACTGATCATGTACTGATCACGTGACTGATCATGCACTGATCACGTGGCTATCATGCTCTGCTCACGTGGCTGATCATGCAACGATCACGTAGCAACCATGTACTGGTCACGTGACTGATCATGCACTGATCACGTAATTGATCCTGCACTGATCACGTGGCTCATCATGCACTGATCACGTGGCTGATCACACATGTATCACGTGACTGATCATGCACTGATCCCGTGGCTCTCATGCACTGATCACGTGGCTGTCATGCACTGATCACGTGGATATCATGCACTGATCACGTGGCTGATCACACACGTATCACATGACTGATCATGCACTGATCACGTGGCTATCATGCACTGATCACGTGGCTATCATGCACTGATCACGTGCTACCATGCACTGATCACGTGACTGATCATGCACTGATCACGTAACTGATCATGCACTGATCACGTGGCTGATCATGCACTGATCACGTGGCTGATCATGCACTGATCACGTGGCTGATCATGCACTGATCACGTAGCTACCATGCACTGATCACGTGACTGATCATGCACTGATCACGTGACTGATCATGCACTGATCACGTGGCTATCATGCACTGATCACGTGGCTGATCATGCACTGATCACGTGACTGGTCATGCACTGATCACGTGGCTGATCATGCACTGATCACGTGACTGATCATGCACTGATCACGTGGCTGATCATGCACTGATCACGTGACTGATCATGCACTGATCACGTGTCTGATCATGCACTGATCACGTGGCTATCATGCACTGCTCACGTGGCTGATCATGCCATGATCACGCAGCTACCATGTACTGGTCACATGACTGATCATGCACTGATCACGTGACTGATCATGCAGTGATCACGTGGCTATCATGAACTACTCACGTGGCTGATCATGCAATGATCATGTAGCTACCATGTACAGGTCACGTGAATGATCATACACCCATCAGGTGACTGATCATGCACTGATCACGTGGCTATCATGCACTGATCACGAGACTGATCATGCACTGTTCACGTCTATATCATGCACTGATCACATGACTGCCCATGCACTGATCACGTGGATGATCATACACTAATCTTGTGACAGATCATGCACTGATCACGTGGCTGATCATGCACTGATACCGTGACTGAGCATGGACTGATCACATGACTATCATGTAGTGATCACGTGACTTAATGGCGCTGATCATGTGACTGATCATGCGCTGATCATGTTTGCTATCATACACTGATCATGTGCCTCTGGAGGCAATAAACAAAGAGCTGAGTAGGCACGAATCAAACAGTCAGCAGGCAATAATCATGGAACTCAGGTGTGAGGAATCATGCTGCTCAGCTGGCAATAATCAAGCAGCTGAGCAGGCAGGAATTACGCAGCACAGCTGGCAATTGTCAAGCAGATGACAGGCAGGAATCGTGCAGCTCAGCTGGCAATTGTCAAGCAGATGAGCAGACAGTAATCACGCAGCTCAGCAGGCCCAGATCACGTGACTGAGCATGCACTGTTCACGTGGCTGATCATACACTGATCACGTGATGATCATGCACTGATCACTTGGATATCATGCACTGATCACGTGGCTGATCATACACTGTTCACGTGTCTGACCATGCACTGATCACGTGGCTGATCATACACTGCTCACGTAACTGATCATGCACTGATCACGTGGCTATCATGCACTGATCACGTGGCTGAACATGCACTGTTCACGTGGCTGATCACACACCTGTCACGTGACATATCATGCACTGATCACGTGGCACTCATGCACTGATCACGTGGCTGATCATACTCTGCTCACGTAACTCATGCACACATCACGTGGCTATCATGCACTGCTCACGTGGCTCGTCATGGAATGATCACGTAGCAACCATATACTGGTCACGTGACTGATCATGCAAAGATCACGTAAATGATCATGCACTGTTCACGTGACTGATCATGTACTGATCACGTGACTGATCATGCACTGATCACGTGGCTATCATGCTCTGCTCACGTGGCTGATCATGCAACGATCACGTAGCAACCATGTACTGGTCACGTGACTGATCATGCACTGATCACGTAATTGATCCTGCACTGATCACGTGGCTCATCATGCACTGATCACGTGGCTGATCACACATGTATCACGTGACTGATCATGCACTGATCCGTGGCTCTCATGCACTGATCACGTGGCTGTCATGCACTGATCACGTGGATATCATGCACTGATCACGTGGCTGATCACACACGTATCACATGACTGATCATGCACTGATCACGTGGCTATCATGCACTGATCACGTGGCTATCATGCACTGATCACGTGGCTGATCATGCAATGATCACGTAGCTACCATGTACTGTCACGTGACTGATCATGCACTGATCACGTAATTGATCATGCACTGATCACGTGGCTGATCATGCACTGATCACGTGGCTGATCATGCACTGATCACGTGACTGATCATGCACTGATCACGTCTATATCATGCACTGATCACGTGACTGATCATGCACTGATCACGTGGCTGATCATGCACTGATCACGTGACTGATCATGCACTGATCACGTGGCTGATCATGCACTGATCACGTGACTGATCATGCACTGATCACGTGGCTATCATGCACTGATCACGTGGCTATCATGCACTGATCACGTGGCTGATCATGCACTGATCACGTGACTGATCATGCACTGATCACGTGACTGATCATGCACTGATCACGTGGCTATCATGCACTGATCACGAGACTGATCATGCACTGTTCACGTCTATATCATGCACTGATCACATGACTGCCCATGCACTGATCACGTGGATGATCATACACTAATCTTGTGACAGATCAAGCACTGATCACGTGGCTGATCATGCACTGATACCGTGACTGAGCATGGACTGATCACATGACTATCATGTAGTGATCACGTGACTTAATGGCGCTGATCATGTGACTGATCACGCGCTGATCATGTTTGCTATCATACACTGATCATGTGCCTCTGGAGGCAATAAACAAAGAGCTGAGTAGGCACGAATCAAACAGTCAGCAGGCAATAATCATGGAACTCAGGTGTGAGGAATCATGCTGCTCAGCTGGCAATAATCAAGCAGCTGAGCAGGCAGGAATTACACAGCACAGCTGGCAATTGTCAAGCAAATGACAGGCAGGAATCGTGCAGCTCAGCTGGCAATTGTCAAGCAGATGAGCAGACAGTAATCACGCAGCTCAGCAGGCCCTGATCACGTGACTGAGCATGCACTGTTCACGTGGCTGATCATACACTGATCACGTGATGATCATGCACTGATCACGTGGCTATCATGCACTGATCACGTGGCTGATCATGCACTGATCACGTGGCTGATCATGCACTGATCACGTGACTGATCATGCACTGATCACGTGGCATCATGCACTGATCACGTGGCTGATCATGCACTGATCACGTGACTGATCATGCACTGATCACGTGACTGATCATGCACTGATCACGTGGCTATCATGCACTGATCACGTGGCTGATCATGCACTGATCACGTAACTGATCATGCACTGATCACGTGACTGATCATGCACTGATCACGTGACTGATCATGCACTGATCACGTGGCTATCATGCACTGCTCACGTGGCTGATCATGCAATGATCACGTAGCTACCATGTACAGGTCACGTGAATGATCATACACCCATCAGGTGACTGATCATGCACTGATCACGTGGCTATCATGCACTGATCACGTGACTGATCATGCACTGATCACGTCTATATCATGCACTGATCACATGACTGCCCATGCACTGATCACGTGGATGATCATACACTAATCATGTGACAGATCATGCACTGATCACGTGGCTGATCATGCACTGATACCGTGACTGAGCATGGACTGATCACATGACTATCATGTAGTGATCACGTGACTTAATGGCGCTGATCATGTGACTGATCATGCGCTGATCATGTTTGCTATCATACACTGATCATGTGCCTCTGGAGGCAATAAACAAAGAGCTGAGTAGGCACGAATCAAACAGTCAGCAGGCAATAATCATGGAACTCAGGTGTGAGGAATCATGCTGCTCAGCTGGCAATAATCAAGCAGCTGAGCAGGCAGGAATTACGCAGCACAGCTGGCAATTGTCAAGCAGATGACAGGCAGGAATCGTGCAGCTCAGCTGGCAATTGTCAAGCAGATGAGCAGACAGTAATCACGCAGCTCAGCAGGCCCTGATCACGTGACTGAGCATGCACTGTTCACGTGGCTGATCATACACTGATCACGTGATGATCATGCACTGATCACGTGGCTATCATGCACTGATCACGTGGCTGATCATGCACTGATCACGTGGCTGATCACACACTGTCACGTGACTATCATGCACTGATCACGTGGCACTCATGCACTGATCACGTGGCTGATCATACACTGATCACGTAACTCATGCACACATCACGTGGCTATCATGCACTGCTCACGTGGCTGTCATGGAATGATCACGTAGCTACCATATACTGGTCACGTGACTGATCATGCACTGATCACGTAAATGATCATGCACTGATCACGTGACTGATCATGTACTGATCACGTGACTGATCATGCACTGATCACGTGGCTATCATGCACTGCTCACGTGGCTGATCATGCAACGATCACGTAGCAACCATGTACTGGTCACGTGACTGATCATGCACTGATCACGTAATTGATCATGCACTGATCACGTGGCTCATCATGCACTGATCACGTGGCTGATCACACATGTATCACGTGACTGATCATGCACTGATCACGTGGCTATCATGCACTGATCACGTGGCTGTCATGCACTGATCACGTGGATATCATGCACTGATCACGTGGCTGATCACACACGTATCACATGACTGATCATGCACTGATCACGTGGCTATCATGCACTGATCACGTGGCTATCATGCACTGATCACGTGGCTGATCATGCAATGATCACGGAGCTACCATGGTCACGTGACTGATCATGCACTGATCACGTAATTGATCATGCACTGATCACGTGGCTGATCATGCACTGATCACGTGGCTGATCATACACTGATCACGTGACTGATCATGCACTGATCACGTGGCTATCATGCACTGATCACGTGGCTGATCATGCACTGATCACGTGGCTGATCATGCACTGATCACGTGGCTGATCATGCACTGATCACGTGACTGATCATGCACTGATCACGTGACTGATCATGCACTGATCACGTGGCTATCATGCACTGATCACGTGGCTGATCATGCATGATCACGCAGCTATCATGCACTGATCACGTGACTGATCATGCACTGATCACGTGACTGATCATGCACTGATCACGTGGCTATCATGCACTGATCACGTGGCTGATCATGCAATGATCACGTAGCTACCATGCACTGGTCACGTGACTGATCATGCACTGATCACGTGACTGATCATGCACTGATCACGTGGCTGATCATGCACTGATCACGTGGCTGATCATGCACTGATCACGTGGCTGATCATGCACTGATCACGTGCTATCATGCACTGATCACGTGACTGATCATGCACTGATCACGTGACTGATCATGCACTGATCACGTGGCTATCATGCACTGATCACGTGGCTGATCATGCACTGATCACGTGGCTGATCACACACTGATCACGTGACTGATCATGCACTGATCACGTGGCTATCATGCACTGATCACGTGGCTGATCATGCACTGATCACGTGGCTATCATGCACTGATCACGTGACTGATCATGCACTGATCACGTGACTGATCATGCACTGATCACGTGGCTATCATGCACTGATCACGTGGCTATCATGCACTGATCACGTGGCTGATCATGCACTGATCACGTAGCTACCATGCACTGATCACGTGACTGATCATGCACTGATCACGTGACTGATCATGCACTGATCACGTGGCTGATCATGCACTGATCACGTGGCTGATCATGCACTGATCACGTGACTGATCATGCACTGATCACGTGGCTGATCATGCACTGATCACGTGGCTGATCATGCACTGATCACGTGGCTGATCATGCACTGATCACGTGACTGATCATGCACTGATCACGTGTCTGATCATGCACTGATCACGTGGCTATCATGCACTGCTCACGTGGCTGATCATGCCATGATCACGCAGCTACCATGTACTGGTCACATGACTGATCATGCACTGATCACGTGACTGATCATGCAGTGATCACGTGGCTATCATGCACTACTCACGTGGCTGATCATGCAATGATCATGTAGCTACCATGTACAGGTCACGTGAATGATCATACACCCATCAGGTGACTGATCATGCACTGATCACGTGGCTATCATGCACTGATCACGAGACTGATCATGCACTGATCACGTCTATATCATGCACTGATCACATGACTGCCCATGCACTGATCACGTGGATGATCATACACTAATCTTGTGACAGATCATGCACTGATCACGTGGCTGATCATGCACTGATACCGTGACTGAGCATGGACTGATCACATGACTATCATGTAGTGATCACGTGACTTAATGGCGCTGATCATGTGACTGATCATGCGCTGATCATGTTTGCTATCATACACTGATCATGTGCCTCTGGAGGCAATAAACAAAGAGCTGAGTAGGCACGAATCAAACAGTCAGCAGGCAATAATCATGGAACTCAGGTGTGAGGAATCATGCTGCTCAGCTGGCAATAATCAAGCAGCTGAGCAGGCAGGAATTACGCAGCACAGCTGGCAATTGTCAAGCAGATGACAGGCAGGAATCGTGCAGCTCAGCTGGCAATTGTCAAGCAGATGAGCAGACAGTAATCACGCAGCTCAGCAGGCCCAGATCACGTGACTGAGCATGCACTGTTCACGTGGCTGATCATACACTGATCACGTGATGATCATGCACTGATCACTTGGATATCATGCACTGATCACGTGGCTGATCATACACTGTTCACGTGTCTGACCATGCACTGATCACGTGGCTGATCATACACTGCTCACGTAACTGATCATGCACTGATCACGTGGCTATCATGCACTGATCACGTGGCTGAACATGCACTGTTCACGTGGCTGATCACACACCTGTCACGTGACATATCATGCACTGATCACGTGGCACTCATGCACTGATCACGTGGCTGATCATACTCTGCTCACGTAACTCATGCACACATCACGTGGCTATCATGCACTGCTCACGTGGCTCGTCATGGAATGATCACGTAGCAACCATATACTGGTCACGTGACTGATCATGCAAAGATCACGTAAATGATCATGCACTGTTCACGTGACTGATCATGTACTGATCACGTGACTGATCATGCACTGATCACGTGGCTATCATGCTCTGCTCACGTGGCTGATCATGCAACGATCACGTAGCAACCATGTACTGGTCACGTGACTGATCATGCACTGATCACGTAATTGATCCTGCACTGATCACGTGGCTCATCATGCACTGATCACGTGGCTGATCACACATGTATCACGTGACTGATCATGCACTGATCACGTGGCTCTCATGCACTGATCACGTGGCTGTCATGCACTGATCACGTGGATATCATGCACTGATCACGTGGCTGATCACACACGTATCACATGACTGATCATGCACTGATCACGTGGCTATCATGCACTGATCACGTGGCTATCATGCACTGATCACGTGGCTGATCATGCAATGATCACGTAGCTACCATGTACTGGTCACGTGACTGATCATGCACTGATCACGTAATTGATCATGCACTGATCACGTGGCTGATCATGCACTGATCACGTGGCTGATCATGCACTGATCACATAACTGATCATGCACTGATCACGTCTATATCATGCACTGATCACATGACTGATCATGCACTGATCACGTGGCTGATCATGCACTGATCACGTGACTGATCATGCACTGATCACGTGGCTGATCATGCACTGATCACATGACTGATCATGCACTGATCACGTGGCTATCATGCACTGATCACGTGGCTGATCATGCACTGATCACGTGGCTGATCATGCACTGATCACGTGACTGATCATGCACTGATCACGTGACTGATCATGCACTGATCACGTGGCTATCATGCACTGATCACGTGACTGATCATGCACTGATCACGTCTATATCATGCACTGATCACATGACTGCCCATGCACTGATCACGTGGATGATCATACACTAATCTTGTGACAGATCATGCACTGATCACGTGGCTGATCATGCACTGATACCGTGACTGAGCATGGACTGATCACATGACTATCATGTAGTGATCACGTGACTTAATGGCGCTGATCATGTGACTGATCATGCGCTGATCATGTTTGCTATCATACACTGATCATGTGCCTCTGGAGGCAATAAACAAAGAGCTGAGTAGGCACGAATCAAACAGTCAGCAGGCAATAATCATGGAACTCAGGTGTGAGGAATCATGCTGCTCAGCTGGCAATAATCAAGCAGCTGAGCAGGCAGGAATTACACAGCACAGCTGGCAATTGTCAAGCAGATGACAGGCAGGAATCGTGCAGCTCAGCTGGCAATTGTCAAGCAGATGAGCAGACAGTAATCACGCAGCTCAGCAGGCCCTGATCACGTGACTGAGCATGCACTGATCACGTGGCTGATCATACACTGATCACGTGATGATCATGCACTGATCACGTGGCTATCATGCACTGATCACGTGGCTGATCATGCACTGATCACGTGGCTGATCATGCACTGATCACGTGACTGATCATGCACTGATCACGTGGCATCATGCACTGATCACGTGGCTGATCATGCACTGATCACGTGACTGATCATGCACTGATCACGTGACTGATCATGCACTGATCACGTGGCTATCATGCACTGATCACGTGGCTGATCATGCACTGATCACGTAACTGATCATGCACTGATCACGTGACTGATCATGCACTGATCACGTGACTGATCATGCACTGATCACGTGGCTATCATGCACTGCTCACGTGGCTGATCATGCAATGATCACGTAGCTACCATGTACAGGTCACGTGAATGATCATACACCCATCAGGTGACTGATCATGCACTGATCACGTGGCTATCATGCACTGATCACGTGACTGATCATGCACTGATCACGTCTATATCATGCACTGATCACATGACTGCCCATGCACTGATCACGTGGATGATCATACACTAATCTTGTGACAGATCATGCACTGATCACGTGGCTGATCATGCACTGATACCGTGACTGAGCATGGACTGATCACATGACTATCATGTAGTGATCACGTGACTTAATGGCGCTGATCATGTGACTGATCATGCGCTGATCATGTTTGCTATCATACACTGATCATGTGCCTCTGGAGGCAATAAACAAAGAGCTGAGTAGGCACGAATCAAACAGTCAGCAGGCAATAATCATGGAACTCAGGTGTGAGGAATCATGCTGCTCAGCTGGCAATAATCAAGCAGCTGAGCAGGCAGGAATTACGCAGCACAGCTGGCAATTGTCAAGCAGATGACAGGCAGGAATCGTGCAGCTCAGCTGGCAATTGTCAAGCAGATGAGCAGACAGTAATCACGCAGCTCAGCAGGCCCTGATCACGTGACTGAGCATGCACTGTTCACGTGGCTGATCATACACTGATCACGTGATGATCATGCACTGATCACGTGGCTATCATGCACTGATCACGTGGCTGATCATGCACTGTTCACGTGGCTGATCACACACTGTCACGTGACTATCATGCACTGATCACGTGGCACTCATGCACTGATCACGTGGCTGATCATACACTGCTCACGTAACTCATGCACACATCACGTGGCTATCATGCACTGCTCACGTGGCTCGTCATGGAATGATCACGTAGCAACCATATACTGGTCACGTGACTGATCATGCACTGATCACGTAAATGATCATGCACTGTTCACGTGACTGATCATGCACTGATCACGTGACTGATCATGCACTGATCACGTGGCTATCATGCACTGCTCACGTGGCTGATCATGCAACGATCACGTAGCAACCATGTACTGGTCACGTGACTGATCATGCACTGATCACGTAATTGATCATGCACTGATCACGTGGCTCATCATGCACTGATCACGTGGCTGATCACACATGTATCACGTGACTGATCATGCACTGATCACGTGGCTCTCATGCACTGATCACGTGGCTGTCATGCACTGATCACGTGGATATCATGCACTGATCACGTGGCTGATCACACACGTATCACATGACTGATCATGCACTGATCACGTGGCTATCATGCACTGATCACGTGGCTATCATGCACTGATCACGTGGCTGATCAGGCAATGATCACGTAGCTACCATGTACTGGTCACGTGACTGATCATGCACTGATCACGTAATTGATCATGCACTGATCATGTGGCTGATCATGCACTGATCACGTGGCTGATCATACACTGATCACATAACTGATCATGCACTGATCACGTGACTGATCATGCACTGATCACGTGGCTATCATGCACTGATCACTTGGCTGGACATACACTGATCACGTGCCTGGTCATGCACTGATCACGTGGCTGATCATGCACTGATCACGTGACTGATCATGCACTGATCTCGTGTCTGATCATGCACTGATCACGTGGCTATCATGCACTGCTCACGTGGCTGATCATGCCATGATCACGCAGCTACCATGTACTGGTCACATGACTGATCATGCACTGATCACGTGACTGATCATGCAGTGATCACGTGGCTATCATGAACTACTCACGTGGCTGATCATGCAATGATCATGTAGCTACCATGTACAGGTCACGTGAATGATCATACACCCATCAGGTGACTGATCATGCACTGATCACGTGGCTATCATGCACTGATCACGAGACTGATCATGCACTGTTCACGTCTATATCATGCACTGATCACATGACTGCCCATGCACTGATCACGTGGATGATCATACACTAATCTTGTGACAGATCATGCACTGATCACGTGGCTGATCATGCACTGATACCGTGACTGAGCATGGACTGATCACATGACTATCATGTAGTGATCACGTGACTTAATGGCGCTGATCATGTGACTGATCATGCGCTGATCATGTTTGCTATCATACACTGATCATGTGCCTCTGGAGGCAATAAACAAAGAGCTGAGTAGGCACGAATCAAACAGTCAGCAGGCAATAATCATGGAACTCAGGTGTGAGGAATCATGCTGCTCAGCTGGCAATAATCAAGCAGCTGAGCAGGCAGGAATTACGCAGCACAGCTGGCAATTGTCAAGCAGATGACAGGCAGGAATCGTGCAGCTCAGCTGGCAATTGTCAAGCAGATGAGCAGACAGTAATCACGCAGCTCAGCAGGCCCAGATCACGTGACTGAGCATGCACTGTTCACGTGGCTGATCATACACTGATCACGTGATGATCATGCACTGATCACTTGGATATCATGCACTGATCACGTGGCTGATCATACACTGTTCACGTGTCTGACCATGCACTGATCACGTGGCTGATCATACACTGCTCACGTAACTGATCATGCACTGATCACGTGGCTATCATGCACTGATCACGTGGCTGAACATGCACTGTTCACGTGGCTGATCACACACCTGTCACGTGACATATCATGCACTGATCACGTGGCACTCATGCACTGATCACGTGGCTGATCATACTCTGCTCACGTAACTCATGCACACATCACGTGGCTATCATGCACTGCTCACGTGGCTCGTCATGGAATGATCACGTAGCAACCATATACTGGTAACGTGACTGATCATGCAAAGATCACGTAAATGATCATGCACTGGTCACGTGACTGATCATGTACTGATCACGTGACTGATCATGCACTGACCACGTGGCTATCATGCTCTGCTCACGTGGCTGATCATGCAACGATCACGTAGCAACCATGTACTGGTCACGTGACTGATCATGCACTGATCACGTAATTGATCCTGCACTGATCACGTGGCTCATCATGCACTGATCACGTGGCTGATCACACATGTATCACGTGACTGATCATGCACTGATCACGTGGCTCTCATGCACTGATCAGGTGGCTGTCATGCACTGATCACGTGGATATCATGCACTGATCATGTGGCTGATCACACACGTATCACATGACTGATCATGCACTGATCACGTGGCTATCATGCACTGATCACGTGGCTGATCATGCAATGATCACGTAGCTACCATGTACTGGTCACGTAACTGATCATGCACTGATCACGTAAATGATCATGCACTGATCATGTGGCTGATCATGCACTGATCACGTGGCTGATCATACACTGATCACATAAGTTATCATGCACTGATCACGTGACTGATCATGCACTGATCACGTGGCTATCATGCACTGATCACGTGGCTGATCATGCACTGATCACGTGCCTGATCATGCACTGATCACGTGACTGATCATGCACTGATCACGTGTCTGATCATGCACTGATCACGTGGCTATCATGCACTGCTCACGTGGCTGATCATGCCATGATCACGCAGCTACCATGTACTGGTCACATGACTGATCATGCACTGATCACGTGACTGATCATGCAGTGATCACGTGGCTATCATGAACTACTCACGTGGCTGATCATGCAATGATCATGTAGCTACCATGTACAGGTCACGTGAATGATCATACACCCATCAGGTGACTGATCATGCACTGATCACGTGGCTATCATGCACTGATCACGAGACTGATCATGCACTGTTCACGTCTATATCATGCACTGATCACATGACTGCCATGCACTGATCACGTGGATGATCATACACTAATCTTGTGACAGATCATGCACTGATCACGTGGCTGATCATGCACTGATACCGTGACTGAGCATGGACTGATCACATGACTATCATGTAGTGATCACGTGACTTAATGGCGCTGATCATGTGACTGATCATGCGCTGATCATGTTTGCTATCATACACTGATCATGTGCCTCTGGAGGCAATAAACAAAGAGCTGAGTAGGCACGAATCAAACAGTCAGCAGGCAATAATCATGGAACTCAGGTGTGAGGAATCATGCTGCTCAGCTGGCAATAATCAAGCAGCTGAGCAGGCAGGAATTACGCAGCACAGCTGGCAATTGTCAAGCAGATGACAGGCAGGAATCGTGCAGCTCAGCTGGCAATTGTCAAGCAGATGAGCAGACAGTAATCACGCAGCTCAGCAGGCCCAGATCACGTGACTGAGCATGCACTGTTCACGTGGCTGATCATACACTGATCACGTGATGATCATGCACTGATCACTTGGATATCATGCACTGATCACGTGGCTGATCATACACTGTTCACGTGTCTGACCATGCACTGATCACGTGGCTGATCATACACTGCTCACGTAACTGATCATGCACTGATCACGTGGCTATCATGCACTGATCACGTGGCTGAACATGCACTGTTCACGTGGCTGATCACACACCTGTCACGTGACATATCATGCACTGATCACGTGGCACTCATGCACTGATCACGTGGCTGATCATACTCTGCTCACGTAACTCATGCACACATCACGTGGCTATCATGCACTGCTCACGTGGCTCGTCATGGAATGATCACGTAGCAACCATATACTGGTCACGTGACTGATCATGCAAAGATCACGTAAATGATCATGCACTGTTCACGTGACTGATCATGTACTGATCACGTGACTGATCATGCACTGATCACGTGGCTATCATGCTCTGCTCACGTGGCTGATCATGCAACGATCACGTAGCAACCATGTACTGGTCACGTGACTGATCATGCACTGATCACGTAATTGATCATGCACTGATCACGTGGCTCATCATGCACTGATCACGTGGCTGATCACACATGTATCACGTGACTGATCATGCACTGATCCCGTGGCTCTCATGCACTGATCACGTGGCTGTCATGCACTGATCACGTGGATATCATGCACTGATCACGTGGCTGATCACACACGTATCACATGACTGATCATGCACTGATCACGTGGCTATCATGCACTGATCACGTGGCTATCATGCACTGATCACGTGGCTGATCATGCAATGATCACGTAGCTACCATGTACTGGTCACGTGACTGATCATGCACTGATCACGTTGATCATGCACTGATCACGTGGCTGATCATGCACTGATCACGTGGCTGATCATGCACTGATCACGTAACTGATCATGCACTGATCACGTGACTGATCATGCACTGATCACGTGGCTATCATGCACTGATCACGAGACTGATCATGCACTGATCACGTCTATATCATGCACTGATCACATGACTGCCCATGCACTGATCACGTGGATGATCATACACTAATCTTGTGACAGATCATGCACTGATCACGTGGCTGATCATGCACTGATACCGTGACTGAGCATGGACTGATCACATGACTATCATGTAGTGATCACGTGACTTAATGGCGCTGATCATGTGACTGATCATGCGCTGATCATGTTTGCTATCATACACTGATCATGTGCCTCTGGAGGCAATAAACAAAGAGCTGAGTAGGCACGAATCAAACAGTCAGCAGGCAATAATCATGGAACTCAGGTGTGAGGAATCATGCTGCTCAGCTGGCAATAATCAAGCAGCTGAGCAGGCAGGAATTACGCAGCACAGCTGGCAATTGTCAAGCAGATGACAGGCAGGAATCGTGCAGCTCAGCTGGCAATTGTCAAGCAGATGAGCAGACAGTAATCACGCAGCTCAGCAGGCCCTGATCACGTGACTGAGCATGCACTGTTCACGTGGCTGATCATACACTGATCACGTGATGATCATGCACTGATCACGTGGCTATCATGCACTGATCACGTGGCTGATCATGCACTGTTCACGTGGCTGATCACACACTGTCACGTGACTATCATGCACTGATCACGTGGCACTCATGCACTGATCACGTGGCTGATCATACACTGCTCACGTAACTCATGCACACATCACGTGGCTATCATGCACTGCTCACGTGGCTCGTCATGGAATGATCACGTAGCAACCATATACTGGTCACGTGACTGATCATGCAAAGATCACGTAAATGATCATGCACTGTTCACGTGACTGATCATGTACTGATCACGTGACTGATCATGCACTGATCACGTGGCTATCATGCTCTGCTCACGTGGCTGATCATGCAACGATCACGTAGCAACCATGTACTGGTCACGTGACTGATCATGCACTGATCACGTAATTGATCATGCACTGATCACGTGGCTCATCATGCACTGATCACGTGGCTGATCACACATGTATCACGTGACTGATCATGCACTGATCACGTGGCTCTCATGCACTGATCACGTGGCTGTCATGCACTGATCACGTGGATATCATGCACTGATCACGTGGCTGATCACACACGTATCACATGACTGATCATGCACTGATCACGTGGCTATCATGCACTGATCACGTGGCTATCATGCACTGATCACGTGGCTGATCATGCAATGATCACGTAGCTACCATGTACTGGTCACGTGACTGATCATGCACTGATCACGTAATTGATCATGCACTGATCACGTGGCTGATCATGCACTGATCACGTGGCTGATCATACACTGATCACGTAACTGATCATGCACTGATCACGTGACTGATCATGCACTGATCACGTGGCTATCATGCACTGATCACTTGGCTGGACATACACTGATCACGTGCCTGGTCATGCACTGATCACGTGGCTGATCATGCACTGATCACGTGACTGATCATGCACTGATCGTGTCTGATCATGCACTGATCACGTGGCTATCATGCACTGCTCACGTGGCTGATCATGCCATGATCACGCAGCTACCATGTACTGGTCACATGACTGATCATGCACTGATCACGTGACTGATCATGCAGTGATCACGTGGCTATCATGAACTACTCACGTGGCTGATCATGCAATGATCATGTAGCTACCATGTACAGGTCACGTGAATGATCATACACCCATCAGGTGACTGATCATGCACTGATCACGTGGCTATCATGCACTGATCACGAGACTGATCATGCACTGTTCACGTCTATATCATGCACTGATCACATGACTGCCCATGCACTGATCACGTGGATGATCATACACTAATCTTGTGACAGATCATGCACTGATCACGTGGCTGATCATGCACTGATACCGTGACTGAGCATGGACTGATCACATGACTATCATGTAGTGATCACGTGACTTAATGGCGCTGATCATGTGACTGATCATGCGCTGATCATGTTTGCTATCATACACTGATCATGTGCCTCTGGAGGCAATAAACAAAGAGCTGAGTAGGCACGAATCAAACAGTCAGCAGGCAATAATCATGGAACTCAGGTGTGAGGAATCATGCTGCTCAGCTGGCAATAATCAAGCAGCTGAGCAGGCAGGAATTACGCAGCACAGCTGGCAATTGTCAAGCAGATGACAGGCAGGAATCGTGCAGCTCAGCTGGCAATTGTCAAGCAGATGAGCAGACAGTAATCACGCAGCTCAGCAGGCCCAGATCACGTGACTGAGCATGCACTGTTCACGTGGCTGATCATACACTGATCACGTGATGATCATGCACTGATCACTTGGATATCATGCACTGATCACGTGGCTGATCATACACTGTTCACGTGTCTGACCATGCACTGATCACGTGGCTGATCATACACTGCTCACGTAACTGATCATGCACTGATCACGTGGCTATCATGCACTGATCACGTGGCTGAACATGCACTGTTCACGTGGCTGATCACACACCTGTCACGTGACATATCATGCACTGATCACGTGGCACTCATGCACTGATCACGTGGCTGATCATACTCTGCTCACGTAACTCATGCACACATCACGTGGCTATCATGCACTGCTCACGTGGCTCGTCATGGAATGATCACGTAGCAACCATATACTGGTCACGTGACTGATCATGCAAAGATCACGTAAATGATCATGCACTGTTCACGTGACTGATCATGTACTGATCACGTGACTGATCATGCACTGATCACGTGGCTATCATGCTCTGCTCACGTGGCTGATCATGCAACGATCACGTAGCAACCATGTACTGGTCACGTGACTGATCATGCACTGATCACGTAATTGATCCTGCACTGATCACGTGGCTCATCATGCACTGATCACGTGGCTGATCACACATGTATCACGTGACTGATCATGCACTGATCACGTGGCTCTCATGCACTGATCACGTGGCTGTCATGCACTGATCACGTGGATATCATGCACTGATCACGTGGCTGATCACACACGTATCACATGACTGATCATGCACTGATCACGTGGCTATCATGCACTGATCACGTGGCTATCATGCACTGATCACGTGGCTGATCAGGCAATGATCACGTAGCTACCATGTACTGGTCACGTGACTGATCATGCACTGATCACGTAATTGATCATGCACTGATCATGTGGCTGATCATGCACTGATCACGTGGCTGATCATACACTGATCACATAACTGATCATGCACTGATCACGTGACTGATCATGCACTGATCACGTGGCTATCATGCACTGATCACTTGGCTGACATACACTGATCACGTGCCTGATCATGCACTGATCACGTGGCTGATCATGCACTGATCACGTGACTGATCATGCACTGATCACGTGTCTGATCATGCACTGATCACGTGGCTATCATGCACTGCTCACGTGGCTGATCATGCCATGATCACGCAGCTACCATGTACTGGTCACATGACTGATCATGCACTGATCACGTGACTGATCATGCAGTGATCACGTGGCTATCATGAACTACTCACGTGGCTGATCATGCAATGATCATGTAGCTACCATGTACAGGTCACGTGAATGATCATACACCCATCAGGTGACTGATCATGCACTGATCACGTGGCTATCATGCACTGATCACGAGACTGATCATGCACTGTTCACGTCTATATCATGCACTGATCACATGACTGCCCGTGCACTGATCACGTGGATGATCATACACTAATCTTGTGACAGATCATGCACTGATCACGTGGCTGATCATGCACTGATACCGTGACTGAGCATGGACTGATCACATGACTATCATGTAGTGATCACGTGACTTAATGGCGCTGATCATGTGACTGATCATGCGCTGATCATGTTTGCTATCATACACTGATCATGTGCCTCTGGAGGCAATAAACAAAGAGCTGAGTAGGCACGAATCAAACAGTCAGCAGGCAATAATCATGGAACTCAGGTGTGAGGAATCATGCTGCTCAGCTGGCAATAATCAAGCAGCTGAGCAGGCAGGAATTACGCAGCACAGCTGGCAATTGTCAAGCAGATGACAGGCAGGAATCGTGCAGCTCAGCTGGCAATTGTCAAGCAGATGAGCAGACAGTAATCACGCAGCTCAGCAGGCCCAGATCACGTGACTGAGCATGCACTGTTCACGTGGCTGATCATACACTGATCACGTGATGATCATGCACTGATCACTTGGATATCATGCACTGATCACGTGGCTGATCATACACTGTTCACGTGTCTGACCATGCACTGATCACGTGGCTGATCATACACTGCTCACGTAACTGATCATGCACTGATCACGTGGCTATCATGCACTGATCACGTGGCTGAACATGCACTGTTCACGTGGCTGATCACACACCTGTCACGTGACATATCATGCACTGATCACGTGGCACTCATGCACTGATCACGTGGCTGATCATACTCTGCTCACGTAACTCATGCACACATCACGTGGCTATCATGCACTGCTCACGTGGCTCGTCATGGAATGATCACGTAGCAACCATATACTGGTAACGTGACTGATCATGCAAAGATCACGTAAATGATCATGCACTGTTCACGTGACTGATCATGTACTGATCACGTGACTGATCATGCACTGATCACGTGGCTATCATGCTCTGCTCACGTGGCTGATCATGCAACGATCACGTAGCAACCATGTACTGGTCACGTGACTGATCATGCACTGATCACGTAATTGATCCTGCACTGATCACGTGGCTCATCATGCACTGATCACGTGGCTGATCACACATGTATCACGTGACTGATCATGCACTGATCACGTGGCTCTCATGCACTGATCACGTGGCTGTCATGCACTGATCACGTGGATATCATGCACTGATCACGTGGCTGATCACACACGTATCACATGACTGATCATGCACTGATCACGTGGCTATCATGCACTGATCACGTGGCTATCATGCACTGATCACGTGGCTGATCAGGCATGATCACGTAGCTACCATGTACTGGTCACGTGACTGATCATGCACTGATCACGTGGCTGATCATGCACTGATCACGTGGCTGATCATGCACTGATCACATAACTGATCATGCACTGATCACGTGACTGATCATGCACTGATCACGTGGCTATCATGCACTGATCACTTGGCTGACATACACTGATCACGTGCCTGGTCATGCACTGATCACGTGGCTGATCATGCACTGATCACGTGACTGATCATGCACTGATCGTGTCTGATCATGCACTGATCACGTGGCTATCATGCACTGCTCACGTGGCTGATCATGCCATGATCACGCAGCTACCATGTACTGGTCACATGACTGATCATGCACTGATCACGTGACTGATCATGCAGTGATCACGTGGCTATCATGCACTACTCACGTGGCTGATCATGCAATGATCATGTAGCTACCATGTACAGGTCACGTGAATGATCATACACCCATCAGGTGACTGATCATGCACTGATCACGTGGCTATCATGCACTGATCACGAGACTGATCATGCACTGATCACGTCTATATCATGCACTGATCACATGACTGCCCATGCACTGATCACGTGGATGATCATACACTAATCTTGTGACAGATCATGCACTGATCACGTGGCTGATCATGCACTGATACCGTGACTGAGCATGGACTGATCACATGACTATCATGTAGTGATCACGTGACTTAATGGCGCTGATCATGTGACTGATCATGCGCTGATCATGTTTGCTATCATACACTGATCATGTGCCTCTGGAGGCAATAAACAAAGAGCTGAGTAGGCACGAATCAAACAGTCAGCAGGCAATAATCATGGAACTCAGGTGTGAGGAATCATGCTGCTCAGCTGGCAATAATCAAGCAGCTGAGCAGGCAGGAATTACGCAGCACAGCTGGCAATTGTCAAGCAGATGACAGGCAGGAATCGTGCAGCTCAGCTGGCAATTGTCAAGCAGATGAGCAGACAGTAATCACGCAGCTCAGCAGGCCCAGATCACGTGACTGAGCATGCACTGTTCACGTGGCTGATCATACACTGATCACGTGATGATCATGCACTGATCACTTGGATATCATGCACTGATCACGTGGCTGATCATACACTGTTCACGTGTCTGACCATGCACTGATCACGTGGCTGATCATACACTGCTCACGTAACTGATCATGCACTGATCACGTGGCTATCATGCACTGATCACGTGGCTGAACATGCACTGTTCACGTGGCTGATCACACACCTGTCACGTGACATATCATGCACTGATCACGTGGCACTCATGCACTGATCACGTGGCTGATCATACTCTGCTCACGTAACTCATGCACACATCACGTGGCTATCATGCACTGCTCACGTGGCTCGTCATGGAATGATCACGTAGCAACCATATACTGGTCACGTGACTGATCATGCAGATCACGTAAATGATCATGCACTGTTCACGTGACTGATCATGTACTGATCACGTGACTGATCATGCACTGATCACGTGGCTATCATGCTCTGCTCACGTGGCTGATCATGCGATCACGTAGCAACCATGTACTGGTCACGTGACTGATCATGCACTGATCACGTAATTGATCCTGCACTGATCACGTGGCTCATCATGCACTGATCACGTGGCTGATCACACATGTATCACGTGACTGATCATGCACTGATCACGTGGCTCTCATGCACTGATCACGTGGCTGTCATGCACTGATCACGTGGATATCATGCACTGATCACGTGGCTGATCACACACGTATCACATGACTGATCATGCACTGATCACGTGGCTATCATGCACTGATCACGTGGCTATCATGCACTGATCACGTGGCTGATCATGCATGATCACGTGGCTATCATGCACTGATCACGTGACTGATCATGCACTGATCACGTGGCTGATCATGCACTGATCACGTGGCTGATCATGCACTGATCACGTGACTGATCATGCACTGATCACGTGACTGATCATGCACTGATCACGTGGCTATCATGCACTGATCACGTGGCTGATCATGCACTGATCACGTGCTGATCATGCACTGATCACGTGGCTGATCATGCACTGATCACGTGACTGATCATGCACTGATCACGTGGCTGATCATGCACTGATCACGTGGCTATCATGCACTGATCACGTGGCTGATCACACACGATCACGTGACTGATCATGCACTGATCACGTGGCTATCATGCACTGATCACGTGACTGATCATGCACTGATCACGTCTATATCATGCACTGATCACATGACTGATCATGCACTGATCACGTGGATGATCATACACTGATCACGTGACTGATCATGCACTGATCACGTGGCTGATCATGCACTGATCACGTGACTGATCATGCACTGATCACGTGACTATCATGCACTGATCACGTGACTTAATGCACTGATCACGTGACTGATCATGCACTGATCACGTAATTGATCATGCACTGATCACGTGGCTGATCATGCACTGATCACGTGGCTGATCACATGATCACGTGACTGATCATGCACTGATCACGTGGCTATCATGCACTGATCACGTGGCTGTCATGCACTGATCACGTGGATATCATGCACTGATCACGTGGCTGATCACGTATCACATGACTGATCATGCACTGATCACGTGGCTATCATGCACTGATCACGTGGCTATCATGCACTGATCACGTGGCTGATCATGCAATGATCACGTAGCTACCATGCACTGGTCACGTGACTGATCATGCACTGATCACGTAATTGATCATGCACTGATCACGTGGCTGATCATGCACTGATCATGCACTGATCACGTGACTGATCATGCACTGATCACGTGACTGATCATGCACTGATCACGTGGCTATCATGCACTGATCACTTGGCTGACATACACTGATCACGTGCCTGATCATGCACTGATCACGTGGCTGATCATGCACTGATCACGTGACTGATCATGCACTGATCACGTGTCTGATCATGCACTGATCACGTGGCTATCATGCACTGCTCACGTGGCTGATCATGCCATGATCACGCAGCTACCATGTACTGGTCACATGACTGATCATGCACTGATCACGTGACTGATCATGCAGTGATCACGTGGCTATCATGCACTACTCACGTGGCTGATCATGCAATGATCATGTAGCTACCATGTACAGGTCACGTGAATGATCATACACCCATCAGGTGACTGATCATGCACTGATCACGTGGCTATCATGCACTGATCACGAGACTGATCATGCACTGATCACGTCTATATCATGCACTGATCACATGACTGCCCATGCACTGATCACGTGGATGATCATACACTAATCTTGTGACAGATCATGCACTGATCACGTGGCTGATCATGCACTGATACCGTGACTGAGCATGGACTGATCACATGACTATCATGTAGTGATCACGTGACTTAATGGCGCTGATCATGTGACTGATCATGCGCTGATCATGTTTGCTATCATACACTGATCATGTGCCTCTGGAGGCAATAAACAAAGAGCTGAGTAGGCACGAATCAAACAGTCAGCAGGCAATAATCATGGAACTCAGGTGTGAGGAATCATGCTGCTCAGCTGGCAATAATCAAGCAGCTGAGCAGGCAGGAATTACGCAGCACAGCTGGCAATTGTCAAGCAGATGACAGGCAGGAATCGTGCAGCTCAGCTGGCAATTGTCAAGCAGATGAGCAGACAGTAATCACGCAGCTCAGCAGGCCCTGATCACGTGACTGAGCATGCACTGTTCACGTGGCTGATCATACACTGATCACGTGATGATCATGCACTGATCACGTGGCTATCATGCACTGATCACGTGGCTGATCATGCACTGTTCACGTGGCTGATCACACACCTGTCACGTGACTATCATGCACTGATCACGTGGCACTCATGCACTGATCACGTGGCTGATCATACTCTGCTCACGTAACTCATGCACACATCACGTGGCTATCATGCACTGCTCACGTGGCTCGTCATGGAATGATCACGTAGCAACCATATACTGGTCACGTGACTGATCATGCAAGATCACGTAAATGATCATGCACTGTTCACGTGACTGATCATGTACTGATCACGTGACTGATCATGCACTGATCACGTGGCTATCATGCTCTGCTCACGTGGCTGATCATGCAACGATCACGTAGCAACCATGTACTGGTCACGTGACTGATCATGCACTGATCACGTAATTGATCCTGCACTGATCACGTGGCTCATCATGCACTGATCACGTGGCTGATCACACATGTATCACGTGACTGATCATGCACTGATCACGTGGCTCTCATGCACTGATCACGTGGCTGTCATGCACTGATCACGTGGATATCATGCACTGATCACGTGGCTGATCACACACGTATCACATGACTGATCATGCACTGATCACGTGGCTATCATGCACTGATCACGTGGCTATCATGCACTGATCACGTGGCTGATCATGCAATGATCACGTAGCTACCATGTACTGGTCACGTGACTGATCATGCACTGATCACGTAATTGATCATGCACTGATCATGTGGCTGATCATGCACTGATCACGTGGCTGATCATACACTGATCACATAACTGATCATGCACTGATCACGTGACTGATCATGCACTGATCACGTGGCTATCATGCACTGATCACTTGGCTGGACATACACTGATCACGTGCCTGGTCATGCACTGATCACGTGGCTGATCATGCACTGATCACGTGACTGATCATGCACTGATCTCGTGTCTGATCATGCACTGATCACGTGGCTATCATGCACTGCTCACGTGGCTGATCATGCCATGATCACGCAGCTACCATGTACTGGTCACATGACTGATCATGCACTGATCACGTGACTGATCATGCAGTGATCACGTGGCTATCATGAACTACTCACGTGGCTGATCATGCAATGATCATGTAGCTACCATGTACAGGTCACGTGAATGATCATACACCCATCAGGTGACTGATCATGCACTGATCACGTGGCTATCATGCACTGATCACGAGACTGATCATGCACTGTTCACGTCTATATCATGCACTGATCACATGACTGCCCATGCACTGATCACGTGGATGATCATACACTAATCTTGTGACAGATCATGCACTGATCACGTGGCTGATCATGCACTGATACCGTGACTGAGCATGGACTGATCACATGACTATCATGTAGTGATCACGTGACTTAATGGCGCTGATCATGTGACTGATCATGCGCTGATCATGTTTGCTATCATACACTGATCATGTGCCTCTGGAGGCAATAAACAAAGAGCTGAGTAGGCACGAATCAAACAGTCAGCAGGCAATAATCATGGAACTCAGGTGTGAGGAATCATGCTGCTCAGCTGGCAATAATCAAGCAGCTGAGCAGGCAGGAATTACGCAGCACAGCTGGCAATTGTCAAGCAGATGACAGGCAGGAATCGTGCAGCTCAGCTGGCAATTGTCAAGCAGATGAGCAGACAGTAATCACGCAGCTCAGCAGGCCCAGATCACGTGACTGAGCATGCACTGTTCACGTGGCTGATCATACACTGATCACGTGATGATCATGCACTGATCACTTGGATATCATGCACTGATCACGTGGCTGATCATACACTGTTCACGTGTCTGACCATGCACTGATCACGTGGCTGATCATACACTGCTCACGTAACTGATCATGCACTGATCACGTGGCTATCATGCACTGATCACGTGGCTGAACATGCACTGTTCACGTGGCTGATCACACACCTGTCACGTGACATATCATGCACTGATCACGTGGCACTCATGCACTGATCACGTGGCTGATCATACTCTGCTCACGTAACTCATGCACACATCACGTGGCTATCATGCACTGCTCACGTGGCTCGTCATGGAATGATCACGTAGCAACCATATACTGGTCACGTGACTGATCATGCAAAGATCACGTAAATGATCATGCACTGTTCACGTGACTGATCATGTACTGATCACGTGACTGATCATGCACTGATCACGTGGCTATCATGCTCTGCTCACGTGGCTGATCATGCAACGATCACGTAGCAACCATGTACTGGTCACGTGACTGATCATGCACTGATCACGTAATTGATCCTGCACTGATCACGTGGCTCATCATGCACTGATCACGTGGCTGATCACACATGTATCACGTGACTGATCATGCACTGATCACGTGGCTCTCATGCACTGATCACGTGGCTGTCATGCACTGATCACGTGGATATCATGCACTGATCACGTGGCTGATCACACACGTATCACATGACTGATCATGCACTGATCACGTGGCTATCATGCACTGATCACGTGGCTGATCATGCAATGATCACGTAGCTACCATGTACTGGTCACGTGACTGATCATGCACTGATCACGTAATTGATCATGCACTGATCATGTGGCTGATCATGCACTGATCACGTGGCTGATCATACACTGATCACATAACTGATCATGCACTGATCACGTGACTGATCATGCACTGATCACGTGGCTATCATGCACTGATCACTTGGCTGGATCATACACTGATCACGTGCCTGATCATGCACTGATCACGTGACTGATCATGCACTGATCACGTGTCTGATCATGCACTGATCACGTGGCTATCATGCACTGCTCACGTGGCTGATCATGCCATGATCACGCAGCTACCATGTACTGGTCACATGACTGATCATGCACTGATCACGTGACTGATCATGCAGTGATCACGTGGCTATCATGCACTACTCACGTGGCTGATCATGCAATGATCATGTAGCTACCATGTACAGGTCACGTGAATGATCATACACCCATCAGGTGACTGATCATGCACTGATCACGTGGCTATCATGCACTGATCACGAGACTGATCATGCACTGATCACGTCTATATCATGCACTGATCACATGACTGCCATGCACTGATCACGTGGATGATCATACACTAATCTTGTGACAGATCATGCACTGATCACGTGGCTGATCATGCACTGATACCGTGACTGAGCATGGACTGATCACATGACTATCATGTAGTGATCACGTGACTTAATGGCGCTGATCATGTGACTGATCATGCGCTGATCATGTTTGCTATCATACACTGATCATGTGCCTCTGGAGGCAATAAACAAAGAGCTGAGTAGGCACGAATCAAACAGTCAGCAGGCAATAATCATGGAACTCAGGTGTGAGGAATCATGCTGCTCAGCTGGCAATAATCAAGCAGCTGAGCAGGCAGGAATTACGCAGCACAGCTGGCAATTGTCAAGCAGATGACAGGCAGGAATCGTGCAGCTCAGCTGGCAATTGTCAAGCAGATGAGCAGACAGTAATCACGCAGCTCAGCAGGCCCAGATCACGTGACTGAGCATGCACTGTTCACGTGGCTGATCATACACTGATCACGTGATGATCATGCACTGATCACTTGGATATCATGCACTGATCACGTGGCTGATCATACACTGTTCACGTGTCTGACCATGCACTGATCACGTGGCTGATCATACACTGCTCACGTAACTGATCATGCACTGATCACGTGGCTATCATGCACTGATCACGTGGCTGAACATGCACTGTTCACGTGGCTGATCACACACCTGTCACGTGACATATCATGCACTGATCACGTGGCACTCATGCACTGATCACGTGGCTGATCATACTCTGCTCACGTAACTCATGCACACATCACGTGGCTATCATGCACTGCTCACGTGGCTCGTCATGGAATGATCACGTAGCTACCATATACTGGTCACGTGACTGATCATGCACAGATCACGTAAATGATCATGCACTGTTCACGTGACTGATCATGTACTGATCACGTGACTGATCATGCACTGATCACGTGGCTATCATGCTCTGCTCACGTGGCTGATCATGCAACGATCACGTAGCAACCATGTACTGGTCACGTGACTGATCATGCACTGATCACGTAATTGATCATGCACTGATCACGTGGCTCATCATGCACTGATCACGTGGCTGATCACACATGTATCACGTGACTGATCATGCACTGATCACGTGGCTCTCATGCACTGATCACGTGGCTGTCATGCACTGATCACGTGGATATCATGCACTGATCACGTGGCTGATCACACACGTATCACATGACTGATCATGCACTGATCACGTGGCTATCATGCACTGATCACGTGGCTATCATGCACTGATCACGTGGCTGATCATGCACTGATCACGTAGCTACCATGTACTGGTCACGTGACTGATCATGCACTGATCACGTAATTGATCATGCACTGATCACGTGGCTGATCATGCACTGATCACGTGGCTGATCATGCACTGATCACGTAACTGATCATGCACTGATCACGTGACTGATCATGCACTGATCACGTGGCTATCATGCACTGATCACGAGACTGATCATGCACTGATCACGTCTATATCAGGCACTGATCACATGACTGCCCATGCACTGATCACGTGGATGATCATACACTAATCATGTGACAGATCATGCACTGATCACGTGGCTGATCATGCACTGATACCGTGACTGAGCATGGACTGATCACATGACTATCATGTAGTGATCACGTGACTTAATGGCGCTGATCATGTGACTGATCATGCGCTGATCATGTTTGCTATCATACACTGATCATGTGCCTCTGGAGGCAATAAACAAAGAGCTGAGTAGGCACGAATCAAACAGTCAGCAGGCAATAATCATGGAACTCAGGTGTGAGGAATCATGCTGCTCAGCTGGCAATAATCAAGCAGCTGAGCAGGCAGGAATTACGCAGCACAGCTGGCAATTGTCAAGCAGATGACAGGCAGGAATCGTGCAGCTCAGCTGGCAATTGTCAAGCAGATGAGCAGACAGTAATCACGCAGCTCAGCAGGCCCTGATCACGTGACTGAGCATGCACTGTTCACGTGGCTGATCATACACTGATCACGTGATGATCATGCACTGATCACGTGGCTATCATGCACTGATCACGTGGCTGATCATGCACTGTTCACGTGGCTGATCACACACTGTCACGTGACTATCATGCACTGATCACGTGGCACTCATGCACTGATCACGTGGCTGATCATACACTGCTCACGTAACTCATGCACACATCACGTGGCTATCATGCACTGCTCACGTGGCTGTCATGGAATGATCACGTAGCAACCATATACTGGTCACGTGACTGATCATGCACTGATCACGTAAATGATCATGCACTGTTCACGTGACTGATCATGCACTGATCACGTGACTGATCATGCACTGATCACGTGGCTATCATGCTCTGCTCACGTGGCTGATCATGCAACGATCACGTAGCAACCATGTACTGGTCACGTGACTGATCATGCACTGATCACGTAATTGATCATGCACTGATCACGTGGCTCATCATGCACTGATCACGTGGCTGATCACACATGTATCACGTGACTGATCATGCACTGATCACGTGGCTCTCATGCACTGATCACGTGGCTGTCATGCACTGATCACGTGGATATCATGCACTGATCACGTGGCTGATCACACACGTATCACATGACTGATCATGCACTGATCACGTGGCTATCATGCACTGATCACGTGGCTATCATGCACTGATCACGTGGCTGATCATGCAATGATCACGTAGCTACCATGTACTGGTCACGTGACTGATCATGCACTGATCACGTAATTGATCATGCACTGATCATGTGGCTGATCATGCACTGATCACGTGGCTGATCATACACTGATCACATAACTGATCATGCACTGATCACGTGACTGATCATGCACTGATCACGTGGCTATCATGCACTGATCACTTGGCTGACATACACTGATCACGTGCCTGATCATGCACTGATCACGTGGCTGATCATGCACTGATCACGTGACTGATCATGCACTGATCACGTGTCTGATCATGCACTGATCACGTGGCTATCATGCACTGCTCACGTGGCTGATCATGCCATGATCACGCAGCTACCATGTACTGGTCACATGACTGATCATGCACTGATCACGTGACTGATCATGCAGTGATCACGTGGCTATCATGCACTACTCACGTGGCTGATCATGCAATGATCATGTAGCTACCATGTACAGGTCACGTGAATGATCATACACCCATCAGGTGACTGATCATGCACTGATCACGTGGCTATCATGCACTGATCACGAGACTGATCATGCACTGATCACGTCTATATCATGCACTGATCACATGACTGCCCATGCACTGATCACGTGGATGATCATACACTAATCTTGTGACAGATCATGCACTGATCACGTGGCTGATCATGCACTGATACCGTGACTGAGCATGGACTGATCACATGACTATCATGTAGTGATCACGTGACTTAATGGCGCTGATCATGTGACTGATCATGCGCTGATCATGTTTGCTATCATACACTGATCATGTGCCTCTGGAGGCAATAAACAAAGAGCTGAGTAGGCACGAATCAAACAGTCAGCAGGCAATAATCATGGAACTCAGGTGTGAGGAATCATGCTGCTCAGCTGGCAATAATCAAGCAGCTGAGCAGGCAGGAATTACGCAGCACAGCTGGCAATTGTCAAGCAGATGACAGGCAGGAATCGTGCAGCTCAGCTGGCAATTGTCAAGCAGATGAGCAGACAGTAATCACGCAGCTCAGCAGGCCCAGATCACGTGACTGAGCATGCACTGTTCACGTGGCTGATCATACACTGATCACGTGATGATCATGCACTGATCACTTGGATATCATGCACTGATCACGTGGCTGATCATACACTGTTCACGTGTCTGACCATGCACTGATCACGTGGCTGATCATACACTGCTCACGTAACTGATCATGCACTGATCACGTGGCTATCATGCACTGATCACGTGGCTGAACATGCACTGTTCACGTGGCTGATCACACACCTGTCACGTGACATATCATGCACTGATCACGTGGCACTCATGCACTGATCACGTGGCTGATCATACTCTGCTCACGTAACTCATGCACACATCACGTGGCTATCATGCACTGCTCACGTGGCTCGTCATGGAATGATCACGTAGCAACCATATACTGGTCACGTGACTGATCATGCAAAGATCACGTAAATGATCATGCACTGTTCACGTGACTGATCATGTACTGATCACGTGACTGATCATGCACTGATCACGTGGCTATCATGCTCTGCTCACGTGGCTGATCATGCAACGATCACGTAGCAACCATGTACTGGTCACGTGACTGATCATGCACTGATCACGTAATTGATCCTGCACTGATCACGTGGCTCATCATGCACTGATCACGTGGCTGATCACACATGTATCACGTGACTGATCATGCACTGATCACGTGGCTCTCATGCACTGATCACGTGGCTGTCATGCACTGATCACGTGGATATCATGCACTGATCACGTGGCTGATCACACACGTATCACATGACTGATCATGCACTGATCACGTGGCTATCATGCACTGATCACGTGGCTGATCATGCAATGATCACGTAGCTACCATGTACTGGTCACGTGACTGATCATGCACTGATCACGTAATTGATCATGCACTGATCACGTGGCTGATCATGCACTGATCACGTGGCTGATCATACACTGATCACATAACTGATCATGCACTGATCACGTGACTGATCATGCACTGATCACGTGGCTATCATGCACTGATCACGTGGCTGATCATGCACTGATCACGTGCTGATCATGCACTGATCACGTGACTGATCATGCACTGATCGTGTCTGATCATGCACTGATCACGTGGCTATCATGCACTGCTCACGTGGCTGATCATGCCATGATCACGCTGCTACCATTTACTGGTCACATGACTGATCATGCACTGATCACGTGACTGATCATGCAGTGATCACGTGGCTATCATGAACTACTCACGTGGCTGATCATGCAATGATCATGTAGCTACCATGTACAGGTCACGTGAATGATCATACACCCATCAGGTGACTGATCATGCACTGATCACGTGGCTATCATGCACTGATCACGAGACTGATCATGCACTGTTCACGTCTATATCATGCACTGATCACATGACTGCCGTGCACTGATCACGTGGATGATCATACACTAATCTTGTGACAGATCATGCACTGATCACGTGGCTGATCATGCACTGATACCGTGACTGAGCATGGACTGATCACATGACTATCATGTAGTGATCACGTGACTTAATGGCGCTGATCATGTGACTGATCATGCGCTGATCATGTTTGCTATCATACACTGATCATGTGCCTCTGGAGGCAATAAACAAAGAGCTGAGTAGGCACGAATCAAACAGTCAGCAGGCAATAATCATGGAACTCAGGTGTGAGGAATCATGCTGCTCAGCTGGCAATAATCAAGCAGCTGAGCAGGCAGGAATTACGCAGCACAGCTGGCAATTGTCAAGCAGATGACAGGCAGGAATCGTGCAGCTCAGCTGGCAATTGTCAAGCAGATGAGCAGACAGTAATCACGCAGCTCAGCAGGCCCAGATCACGTGACTGAGCATGCACTGTTCACGTGGCTGATCATACACTGATCACGTGATGATCATGCACTGATCACTTGGATATCATGCACTGATCACGTGGCTGATCATACACTGTTCACGTGTCTGACCATGCACTGATCACGTGGCTGATCATACACTGCTCACGTAACTGATCATGCACTGATCACGTGGCTATCATGCACTGATCACGTGGCTGAACATGCACTGTTCACGTGGCTGATCACACACCTGTCACGTGACATATCATGCACTGATCACGTGGCACTCATGCACTGATCACGTGGCTGATCATACTCTGCTCACGTAACTCATGCACACATCACGTGGCTATCATGCACTGCTCACGTGGCTCGTCATGGAATGATCACGTAGCAACCATATACTGGTCACGTGACTGATCATGCAAAGATCACGTAAATGATCATGCACTGTTCACGTGACTGATCATGTACTGATCACGTGACTGATCATGCACTGATCACGTGGCTATCATGCACTGCTCACGTGGCTGATCATGCAACGATCACGTAGCAACCATGTACTGGTCACGTGACTGATCATGCACTGATCACGTAATTGATCCTGCACTGATCACGTGGCTCATCATGCACTGATCACGTGGCTGATCACACATGTATCACGTGACTGATCATGCACTGATCACGTGGCTCTCATGCACTGATCACGTGGCTGTCATGCACTGATCACGTGGATATCATGCACTGATCACGTGGCTGATCACACACGTATCACATGACTGATCATGCACTGATCACGTGGCTATCATGCACTGATCACGTGGCTATCATGCACTGATCACGTGGCTGATCATGCAATGATCACGTAGCTACCATGTACTGGTCACGTGACTGATCATGCACTGATCACGTAATTGATCATGCACTGATCATGTGGCTGATCATGCACTGATCACGTGGCTGATCATACACTGATCACATAACTGATCATGCACTGATCACGTGACTGATCATGCACTGATCACGTGGCTATCATGCACTGATCACTTGGCTGACATACACTGATCACGTGCCTGGTCATGCACTGATCACGTGGCTGATCATGCACTGATCACGTGACTGATCATGCACTGATCTCGTGTCTGATCATGCACTGATCACGTGGCTATCATGCACTGCTCACGTGGCTGATCATGCCATGATCACGCAGCTACCATGTACTGGTCACATGACTGATCATGCACTGATCACGTGACTGATCATGCAGTGATCACGTGGCTATCATGCACTACTCACGTGGCTGATCATGCAATGATCATGTAGCTACCATGTACAGGTCACGTGAATGATCATACACCCATCAGGTGACTGATCATGCACTGATCACGTGGCTATCATGCACTGATCACGAGACTGATCATGCACTGATCACGTCTATATCATGCACTGATCACATGACTGCCCATGCACTGATCACGTGGATGATCATACACTAATCTTGTGACAGATCATGCACTGATCACGTGGCTGATCATGCACTGATACCGTGACTGAGCATGGACTGATCACATGACTATCATGTAGTGATCACGTGACTTAATGGCGCTGATCATGTGACTGATCATGCGCTGATCATGTTTGCTATCATACACTGATCATGTGCCTCTGGAGGCAATAAACAAAGAGCTGAGTAGGCACGAATCAAACAGTCAGCAGGCAATAATCATGGAACTCAGGTGTGAGGAATCATGCTGCTCAGCTGGCAATAATCAAGCAGCTGAGCAGGCAGGAATTACGCAGCACAGCTGGCAATTGTCAAGCAGATGACAGGCAGGAATCGTGCAGCTCAGCTGGCAATTGTCAAGCAGATGAGCAGACAGTAATCACGCAGCTCAGCAGGCCCAGATCACGTGACTGAGCATGCACTGTTCACGTGGCTGATCATACACTGATCACGTGATGATCATGCACTGATCACTTGGATATCATGCACTGATCACGTGGCTGATCATACACTGTTCACGTGTCTGACCATGCACTGATCACGTGGCTGATCATACACTGCTCACGTAACTGATCATGCACTGATCACGTGGCTATCATGCACTGATCACGTGGCTGAACATGCACTGTTCACGTGGCTGATCACACACCTGTCACGTGACATATCATGCACTGATCACGTGGCACTCATGCACTGATCACGTGGCTGATCATACTCTGCTCACGTAACTCATGCACACATCACGTGGCTATCATGCACTGCTCACGTGGCTCGTCATGGAATGATCACGTAGCAACCATATACTGGTCACGTGACTGATCATGCAAAGATCACGTAAATGATCATGCACTGTTCACGTGACTGATCATGTACTGATCACGTGACTGATCATGCACTGATCACGTGGCTATCATGCTCTGCTCACGTGGCTGATCATGCAACGATCACGTAGCAACCATGTACTGGTCACGTGACTGATCATGCACTGATCACGTAATTGATCCTGCACTGATCACGTGGCTCATCATGCACTGATCACGTGGCTGATCACACATGTATCACGTGACTGATCATGCACTGATCACGTGGCTCTCATGCACTGATCACGTGGCTGTCATGCACTGATCACGTGGATATCATGCACTGATCACGTGGCTGATCACACACGTATCACATGACTGATCATGCACTGATCACGTGGCTATCATGCACTGATCACGTGGCTATCATGCACTGATCACGTGGCTGATCATGCAATGATCACGTAGCTACCATGTACTGGTCACGTGACTGATCATGCACTGATCACGTGGCTGATCATGCACTGATCACGTGGCTGATCATGCACTGATCACGTAACTGATCATGCACTGATCACGTGACTGATCATGCACTGATCACGTGGCTATCATGCACTGATCACGTGGCTGACATGCACTGATCACGTGCCTGGTCATGCACTGATCACGTGGCTGATCATGCACTGATCACGTGACTGATCATGCACTGATCACGTGTCTGATCATGCACTGATCACGTGGCTATCATGCACTGCTCACGTGGCTGATCATGCCATGATCACGCAGCTACCATGTACTGGTCACATGACTGATCATGCACTGATCACGTGACTGATCATGCAGTGATCACGTGGCTATCATGAACTACTCACGTGGCTGATCATGCAATGATCATGTAGCTACCATGTACAGGTCACGTGAATGATCATACACCCATCAGGTGACTGATCATGCACTGATCACGTGGCTATCATGCACTGATCACGAGACTGATCATGCACTGATCACGTCTATATCATGCACTGATCACATGACTGCCCATGCACTGATCACGTGGATGATCATACACTAATCTTGTGACAGATCATGCACTGATCACGTGGCTGATCATGCACTGATACCGTGACTGAGCATGGACTGATCACATGACTATCATGTAGTGATCACGTGACTTAATGGCGCTGATCATGTGACTGATCATGCGCTGATCATGTTTGCTATCATACACTGATCATGTGCCTCTGGAGGCAATAAACAAAGAGCTGAGTAGGCACGAATCAAACAGTCAGCAGGCAATAATCATGGAACTCAGGTGTGAGGAATCATGCTGCTCAGCTGGCAATAATCAAGCAGCTGAGCAGGCAGGAATTACGCAGCACAGCTGGCAATTGTCAAGCAGATGACAGGCAGGAATCGTGCAGCTCAGCTGGCAATTGTCAAGCAGATGAGCAGACAGTAATCACGCAGCTCAGCAGGCCCAGATCACGTGACTGAGCATGCACTGTTCACGTGGCTGATCATACACTGATCACGTGATGATCATGCACTGATCACTTGGATATCATGCACTGATCACGTGGCTGATCATACACTGTTCACGTGTCTGACCATGCACTGATCACGTGGCTGATCATACACTGCTCACGTAACTGATCATGCACTGATCACGTGGCTATCATGCACTGATCACGTGGCTGAACATGCACTGTTCACGTGGCTGATCACACACCTGTCACGTGACATATCATGCACTGATCACGTGGCACTCATGCACTGATCACGTGGCTGATCATACTCTGCTCACGTAACTCATGCACACATCACGTGGCTATCATGCACTGCTCACGTGGCTCGTCATGGAATGATCACGTAGCAACCATATACTGGTCACGTGACTGATCATGCAGATCACGTAAATGATCATGCACTGTTCACGTGACTGATCATGTACTGATCACGTGACTGATCATGCACTGATCACGTGGCTATCATGCACTGCTCACGTGGCTGATCATGCAACGATCACGTAGCAACCATGTACTGGTCACGTGACTGATCATGCACTGATCACGTAATTGATCATGCACTGATCACGTGGCTCATCATGCACTGATCACGTGGCTGATCACACATGTATCACGTGACTGATCATGCACTGATCACGTGGCTCTCATGCACTGATCACGTGGCTGTCATGCACTGATCACGTGGATATCATGCACTGATCACGTGGCTGATCACACACGTATCACATGACTGATCATGCACTGATCACGTGGCTATCATGCACTGATCACGTGGCTATCATGCACTGATCACGTGGCTGATCATGCATGATCACGTAGCTATCATGTACTGATCACGTGACTGATCATGCACTGATCACGTGGCTGATCATGCACTGATCACGTGGCTGATCATGCACTGATCACGTGACTGATCATGCACTGATCACGTGACTGATCATGCACTGATCACGTGGCTATCATGCACTGATCACGTGGCTGATCATGCACTGATCACGTGCCTGATCATGCACTGATCACGTGGCTGATCATGCACTGATCACGTGACTGATCATGCACTGATCACGTGGCTGATCATGCACTGATCACGTGGCTATCATGCACTGATCACGTGGCTGATCACACACTGATCACGTGACTGATCATGCACTGATCACGTGGCTATCATGCACTGATCACGTGGCTGATCATGCAATGATCACGTAGCTACCATGTACTGGTCACGTGACTGATCATGCACTGATCACGTAATTGATCATGCACTGATCATGTGGCTGATCATGCACTGATCACGTGGCTGATCATGCACTGATCACGTGACTGATCATGCACTGATCACGTGACTGATCATGCACTGATCACGTGGCTATCATGCACTGATCACGTGGCTGATCATGCACTGATCACGTGCCTGATCATGCACTGATCACGTGACTGATCATGCACTGATCACGTGTCTGATCATGCACTGATCACGTGGCTATCATGCACTGCTCACGTGGCTGATCATGCCATGATCACGCAGCTACCATGTACTGGTCACATGACTGATCATGCACTGATCACGTGACTGATCATGCAGTGATCACGTGGCTATCATGCACTACTCACGTGGCTGATCATGCAATGATCATGTAGCTACCATGTACAGGTCACGTGAATGATCATACACCCATCAGGTGACTGATCATGCACTGATCACGTGGCTATCATGCACTGATCACGAGACTGATCATGCACTGATCACGTCTATATCATGCACTGATCACATGACTGCCATGCACTGATCACGTGGATGATCATACACTAATCTTGTGACAGATCATGCACTGATCACGTGGCTGATCATGCACTGATACCGTGACTGAGCATGGACTGATCACATGACTATCATGTAGTGATCACGTGACTTAATGGCGCTGATCATGTGACTGATCATGCGCTGATCATGTTTGCTATCATACACTGATCATGTGCCTCTGGAGGCAATAAACAAAGAGCTGAGTAGGCACGAATCAAACAGTCAGCAGGCAATAATCATGGAACTCAGGTGTGAGGAATCATGCTGCTCAGCTGGCAATAATCAAGCAGCTGAGCAGGCAGGAATTACGCAGCACAGCTGGCAATTGTCAAGCAGATGACAGGCAGGAATCGTGCAGCTCAGCTGGCAATTGTCAAGCAGATGAGCAGACAGTAATCACGCAGCTCAGCAGGCCCAGATCACGTGACTGAGCATGCACTGTTCACGTGGCTGATCATACACTGATCACGTGATGATCATGCACTGATCACTTGGATATCATGCACTGATCACGTGGCTGATCATACACTGTTCACGTGTCTGACCATGCACTGATCACGTGGCTGATCATACACTGCTCACGTAACTGATCATGCACTGATCACGTGGCTATCATGCACTGATCACGTGGCTGAACATGCACTGTTCACGTGGCTGATCACACACCTGTCACGTGACATATCATGCACTGATCACGTGGCACTCATGCACTGATCACGTGGCTGATCATACTCTGCTCACGTAACTCATGCACACATCACGTGGCTATCATGCACTGCTCACGTGGCTCGTCATGGAATGATCACGTAGCAACCATATACTGGTCACGTGACTGATCATGCACAGATCACGTAAATGATCATGCACTGTTCACGTGACTGATCATGTACTGATCACGTGACTGATCATGCACTGATCACGTGGCTATCATGCTCTGCTCACGTGGCTGATCATGCAACGATCACGTAGCAACCATGTACTGGTCACGTGACTGATCATGCACTGATCACGTAATTGATCATGCACTGATCACGTGGCTCATCATGCACTGATCACGTGGCTGATCACACATGTATCACGTGACTGATCATGCACTGATCACGTGGCTCTCATGCACTGATCACGTGGCTGTCATGCACTGATCACGTGGATATCATGCACTGATCACGTGGCTGATCACACACGTATCACATGACTGATCATGCACTGATCACGTGGCTATCATGCACTGATCACGTGGCTATCATGCACTGATCACGTGGCTGATCATGCAATGATCACGTAGCTACCATGTACTGGTCACGTGACTGATCATGCACTGATCACGTAATTGATCATGCACTGATCACGTGGCTGATCATGCACTGATCACGTGGCTGATCATGCACTGATCACGTAACTGATCATGCACTGATCACGTGACTGATCATGCACTGATCACGTGGCTATCATGCACTGATCACGAGACTGATCATGCACTGATCACGTCTATATCATGCACTGATCACATGACTGCCCATGCACTGATCACGTGGATGATCATACACTAATCATGTGACAGATCATGCACTGATCACGTGGCTGATCATGCACTGATACCGTGACTGAGCATGGACTGATCACATGACTATCATGTAGTGATCACGTGACTTAATGGCGCTGATCATGTGACTGATCATGCGCTGATCATGTTTGCTATCATACACTGATCATGTGCCTCTGGAGGCAATAAACAAAGAGCTGAGTAGGCACGAATCAAACAGTCAGCAGGCAATAATCATGGAACTCAGGTGTGAGGAATCATGCTGCTCAGCTGGCAATAATCAAGCAGCTGAGCAGGCAGGAATTACACAGCACAGCTGGCAATTGTCAAGCAGATGACAGGCAGGAATCGTGCAGCTCAGCTGGCAATTGTCAAGCAGATGAGCATACAGTAATCACGCAGCTCAGCAGGCCCTGATCACGTGACTGAGCATGCACTGTTCACGTGGCTGATCATACACTGATCACGTGATGATCATGCACTGATCACGTGGCTGATCATGCACTGATCACGTGGCTGATCATACACTGTCACGTGACTATCATGCACTGATCACGTGGCTGATCATACACTGCTCACGTAACTCATGCACTGATCACGTGGCTATCATGCACTGATCACGTGGCTGTCATGCACTGATCACGTGGCTATCATATACTGGTCACGTGACTGATCATGCACTGATCACGTGACTGATCATGCACTGATCACGTGACTGATCATGCACTGATCACGTGACTGATCATGCACTGATCACGTGGCTATCATGCACTGCTCACGTGGCTGATCATGCAACGATCACGTAGCAACCATGTACTGGTCACGTGACTGATCATGCACTGATCACGTAATTGATCATGCACTGATCACGTGGCTGATCATGCACTGATCACGTGGCTGATCACACATGATCACGTGACTGATCATGCACTGATCACGTGGCTATCATGCACTGATCACGTGGCTGATCATGCACTGATCACGTGGATATCATGCACTGATCACGTGGCTGATCACACTATCACGTGACTGATCATGCACTGATCACGTGGCTATCATGCACTGATCACGTGGCTATCATGCACTGATCACGTGGCTGATCATGCATGATCACGTAGCTATCATGCACTGATCACGTGACTGATCATGCACTGATCACGTGGCTGATCATGCACTGATCACGTGGCTGATCATGCACTGATCACGTGACTGATCATGCACTGATCACGTGACTGATCATGCACTGATCACGTGGCTATCATGCACTGATCACGTGGCTGATCATGCACTGATCACGTGGCTGATCATGCACTGATCACGTGGCTGATCATGCACTGATCACGTGACTGATCATGCACTGATCACGTGGCTGATCATGCACTGATCACGTGGATATCATGCACTGATCACGTGGCTGATCACACTGATCACGTGACTGATCATGCACTGATCACGTGGCTATCATGCACTGATCACGTGGCTGATCATGCACTGATCACGTAGCTACCATGTACTGGTCACGTGACTGATCATGCACTGATCACGTAATTGATCATGCACTGATCACGTGGCTGATCATGCACTGATCACGTGGCTGATCATGCACTGATCACGTGACTGATCATGCACTGATCACGTGACTGATCATGCACTGATCACGTGGCTATCATGCACTGATCACGTGGCTGATCATGCACTGATCACGTGCCTGATCATGCACTGATCACGTGACTGATCATGCACTGATCACGTGTCTGATCATGCACTGATCACGTGGCTATCATGCACTGCTCACGTGGCTGATCATGCCATGATCACGCAGCTACCATGTACTGGTCACATGACTGATCATGCACTGATCACGTGACTGATCATGCAGTGATCACGTGGCTATCATGCACTACTCACGTGGCTGATCATGCAATGATCATGTAGCTACCATGTACAGGTCACGTGAATGATCATACACCCATCAGGTGACTGATCATGCACTGATCACGTGGCTATCATGCACTGATCACGAGACTGATCATGCACTGATCACGTCTATATCATGCACTGATCACATGACTGCCATGCACTGATCACGTGGATGATCATACACTAATCATGTGACAGATCATGCACTGATCACGTGGCTGATCATGCACTGATACCGTGACTGAGCATGGACTGATCACATGACTATCATGTAGTGATCACGTGACTTAATGGCGCTGATCATGTGACTGATCATGCGCTGATCATGTTTGCTATCATACACTGATCATGTGCCTCTGGAGGCAATAAACAAAGAGCTGAGTAGGCACGAATCAAACAGTCAGCAGGCAATAATCATGGAACTCAGGTGTGAGGAATCATGCTGCTCAGCTGGCAATAATCAAGCAGCTGAGCAGGCAGGAATTACGCAGCACAGCTGGCAATTGTCAAGCAGATGACAGGCAGGAATCGTGCAGCTCAGCTGGCAATTGTCAAGCAGATGAGCAGACAGTAATCACGCAGCTCAGCAGGCCCAGATCACGTGACTGAGCATGCACTGTTCACGTGGCTGATCATACACTGATCACGTGATGATCATGCACTGATCACTTGGATATCATGCACTGATCACGTGGCTGATCATACACTGTTCACGTGTCTGACCATGCACTGATCACGTGGCTGATCATACACTGCTCACGTAACTGATCATGCACTGATCACGTGGCTATCATGCACTGATCACGTGGCTGAACATGCACTGTTCACGTGGCTGATCACACACCTGTCACGTGACATATCATGCACTGATCACGTGGCACTCATGCACTGATCACGTGGCTGATCATACTCTGCTCACGTAACTCATGCACACATCACGTGGCTATCATGCACTGCTCACGTGGCTCGTCATGGAATGATCACGTAGCTACCATATACTGGTCACGTGACTGATCATGCACAGATCACGTAAATGATCATGCACTGTTCACGTGACTGATCATGTACTGATCACGTGACTGATCATGCACTGATCACGTGGCTATCATGCTCTGCTCACGTGGCTGATCATGCAACGATCACGTAGCAACCATGTACTGGTCACGTGACTGATCATGCACTGATCACGTAATTGATCATGCACTGATCACGTGGCTCATCATGCACTGATCACGTGGCTGATCACACATGTATCACGTGACTGATCATGCACTGATCACGTGGCTCTCATGCACTGATCACGTGGCTGTCATGCACTGATCACGTGGATATCATGCACTGATCACGTGGCTGATCACACACGTATCACATGACTGATCATGCACTGATCACGTGGCTATCATGCACTGATCACGTGGCTATCATGCACTGATCACGTGGCTGATCATGCACTGATCACGTGCTACCATGCACTGATCACGTGACTGATCATGCACTGATCACGTGGCTGATCATGCACTGATCACGTGGCTGATCATGCACTGATCACGTGGCTGATCATGCACTGATCACGTAACTGATCATGCACTGATCACGTGACTGATCATGCACTGATCACGTGGCTATCATGCACTGATCACGAGACTGATCATGCACTGATCACGTCTATATCATGCACTGATCACATGACTGCCCATGCACTGATCACGTGGATGATCATACACTAATCATGTGACAGATCATGCACTGATCACGTGGCTGATCATGCACTGATACCGTGACTGAGCATGGACTGATCACATGACTATCATGTAGTGATCACGTGACTTAATGGCGCTGATCATGTGACTGATCATGCGCTGATCATGTTTGCTATCATACACTGATCATGTGCCTCTGGAGGCAATAAACAAAGAGCTGAGTAGGCACGAATCAAACAGTCAGCAGGCAATAATCATGGAACTCAGGTGTGAGGAATCATGCTGCTCAGCTGGCAATAATCAAGCAGCTGAGCAGGCAGGAATTACGCAGCACAGCTGGCAATTGTCAAGCAGATGACAGGCAGGAATCGTGCAGCTCAGCTGGCAATTGTCAAGCAGATGAGCAGACAGTAATCACGCAGCTCAGCAGGCCCTGATCACGTGACTGAGCATGCACTGTTCACGTGGCTGATCATACACTGATCACGTGATGATCATGCACTGATCACGTGGCTATCATGCACTGATCACGTGGCTGATCATGCACTGATCACGTGGCTGATCACACACTGTCACGTGACTATCATGCACTGATCACGTGGCACTCATGCACTGATCACGTGGCTGATCATACACTGCTCACGTAACTCATGCACACATCACGTGGCTATCATGCACTGCTCACGTGGCTGTCATGGAATGATCACGTAGCAACCATATACTGGTCACGTGACTGATCATGCACTGATCACGTAAATGATCATGCACTGTTCACGTGACTGATCATGCACTGATCACGTGACTGATCATGCACTGATCACGTGGCTATCATGCACTGCTCACGTGGCTGATCATGCAACGATCACGTAGCAACCATGTACTGGTCACGTGACTGATCATGCACTGATCACGTAATTGATCATGCACTGATCACGTGGCTCATCATGCACTGATCACGTGGCTGATCACACATGTATCACGTGACTGATCATGCACTGATCACGTGGCTCTCATGCACTGATCACGTGGCTGTCATGCACTGATCACGTGGATATCATGCACTGATCACGTGGCTGATCACACACGTATCACATGACTGATCATGCACTGATCACGTGGCTATCATGCACTGATCACGTGGCTATCATGCACTGATCACGTGGCTGATCATGCATGATCACGTAGCTACCATGTACTGGTCACGTGACTGATCATGCACTGATCACGTAATTGATCATGCACTGATCATGTGGCTGATCATGCACTGATCACGTGGCTGATCATACACTGATCACATAACTGATCATGCACTGATCACGTGACTGATCATGCACTGATCACGTGGCTATCATGCACTGATCACTTGGCTGACATACACTGATCACGTGCCTGATCATGCACTGATCACGTGGCTGATCATGCACTGATCACGTGACTGATCATGCACTGATCACGTGTCTGATCATGCACTGATCACGTGGCTATCATGCACTGCTCACGTGGCTGATCATGCCATGATCACGCAGCTACCATGTACTGGTCACATGACTGATCATGCACTGATCACGTGACTGATCATGCAGTGATCACGTGGCTATCATGCACTACTCACGTGGCTGATCATGCAATGATCATGTAGCTACCATGTACAGGTCACGTGAATGATCATACACCCATCAGGTGACTGATCATGCACTGATCACGTGGCTATCATGCACTGATCACGAGACTGATCATGCACTGATCACGTCTATATCATGCACTGATCACATGACTGCCCATGCACTGATCACGTGGATGATCATACACTAATCTTGTGACAGATCATGCACTGATCACGTGGCTGATCATGCACTGATACCGTGACTGAGCATGGACTGATCACATGACTATCATGTAGTGATCACGTGACTTAATGGCGCTGATCATGTGACTGATCATGCGCTGATCATGTTTGCTATCATACACTGATCATGTGCCTCTGGAGGCAATAAACAAAGAGCTGAGTAGGCACGAATCAAACAGTCAGCAGGCAATAATCATGGAACTCAGGTGTGAGGAATCATGCTGCTCAGCTGGCAATAATCAAGCAGCTGAGCAGGCAGGAATTACGCAGCACAGCTGGCAATTGTCAAGCAGATGACAGGCAGGAATCGTGCAGCTCAGCTGGCAATTGTCAAGCAGATGAGCAGACAGTAATCACGCAGCTCAGCAGGCCCAGATCACGTGACTGAGCATGCACTGTTCACGTGGCTGATCATACACTGATCACGTGATGATCATGCACTGATCACTTGGATATCATGCACTGATCACGTGGCTGATCATACACTGTTCACGTGTCTGACCATGCACTGATCACGTGGCTGATCATACACTGCTCACGTAACTGATCATGCACTGATCACGTGGCTATCATGCACTGATCACGTGGCTGAACATGCACTGTTCACGTGGCTGATCACACACCTGTCACGTGACATATCATGCACTGATCACGTGGCACTCATGCACTGATCACGTGGCTGATCATACTCTGCTCACGTAACTCATGCACACATCACGTGGCTATCATGCACTGCTCACGTGGCTCGTCATGGAATGATCACGTAGCAACCATATACTGGTACGTGACTGATCATGCAAAGATCACGTAAATGATCATGCACTGTTCACGTGACTGATCATGTACTGATCACGTGACTGATCATGCACTGATCACGTGGCTATCATGCTCTGCTCACGTGGCTGATCATGCAACGATCACGTAGCAACCATGTACTGGTCACGTGACTGATCATGCACTGATCACGTAATTGATCCTGCACTGATCACGTGGCTCATCATGCACTGATCACGTGGCTGATCACACATGTATCACGTGACTGATCATGCACTGATCACGTGGCTCTCATGCACTGATCACGTGGCTGTCATGCACTGATCACGTGGATATCATGCACTGATCACGTGGCTGATCACACACGTATCACATGACTGATCATGCACTGATCACGTGGCTATCATGCACTGATCACGTGGCTATCATGCACTGATCACGTGGCTGATCATGCAATGATCACGTAGCTACCATGTACTGGTCACGTGACTGATCATGCACTGATCACGTAATTGATCATGCACTGATCATGTGGCTGATCATGCACTGATCACGTGGCTGATCATACACTGATCACATAACTGATCATGCACTGATCACGTGACTGATCATGCACTGATCACGTGGCTATCATGCACTGATCACTTGGCTGGACATACACTGATCACGTGCCTGGTCATGCACTGATCACGTGGCTGATCATGCACTGATCACGTGACTGATCATGCACTGATCTCGTGTCTGATCATGCACTGATCACGTGGCTATCATGCACTGCTCACGTGGCTGATCATGCCATGATCACGCAGCTACCATGTACTGGTCACATGACTGATCATGCACTGATCACGTGACTGATCATGCAGTGATCACGTGGCTATCATGCACTACTCACGTGGCTGATCATGCAATGATCATGTAGCTACCATGTACAGGTCACGTGAATGATCATACACCCATCAGGTGACTGATCATGCACTGATCACGTGGCTATCATGCACTGATCACGAGACTGATCATGCACTGATCACGTCTATATCATGCACTGATCACATGACTGCCCATGCACTGATCACGTGGATGATCATACACTAATCTTGTGACAGATCATGCACTGATCACGTGGCTGATCATGCACTGATACCGTGACTGAGCATGGACTGATCACATGACTATCATGTAGTGATCACGTGACTTAATGGCGCTGATCATGTGACTGATCATGCGCTGATCATGTTTGCTATCATACACTGATCATGTGCCTCTGGAGGCAATAAACAAAGAGCTGAGTAGGCACGAATCAAACAGTCAGCAGGCAATAATCATGGAACTCAGGTGTGAGGAATCATGCTGCTCAGCTGGCAATAATCAAGCAGCTGAGCAGGCAGGAATTACGCAGCACAGCTGGCAATTGTCAAGCAGATGACAGGCAGGAATCGTGCAGCTCAGCTGGCAATTGTCAAGCAGATGAGCAGACAGTAATCACGCAGCTCAGCAGGCCCAGATCACGTGACTGAGCATGCACTGTTCACGTGGCTGATCATACACTGATCACGTGATGATCATGCACTGATCACTTGGATATCATGCACTGATCACGTGGCTGATCATACACTGTTCACGTGTCTGACCATGCACTGATCACGTGGCTGATCATACACTGCTCACGTAACTGATCATGCACTGATCACGTGGCTATCATGCACTGATCACGTGGCTGAACATGCACTGTTCACGTGGCTGATCACACACCTGTCACGTGACATATCATGCACTGATCACGTGGCACTCATGCACTGATCACGTGGCTGATCATACTCTGCTCACGTAACTCATGCACACATCACGTGGCTATCATGCACTGCTCACGTGGCTCGTCATGGAATGATCACGTAGCAACCATATACTGGTCACGTGACTGATCATGCACAGATCACGTAAATGATCATGCACTGTTCACGTGACTGATCATGTACTGATCACGTGACTGATCATGCACTGATCACGTGGCTATCATGCTCTGCTCACGTGGCTGATCATGCAACGATCACGTAGCAACCATGTACTGGTCACGTGACTGATCATGCACTGATCACGTAATTGATCATGCACTGATCACGTGGCTCATCATGCACTGATCACGTGGCTGATCACACATGTATCACGTGACTGATCATGCACTGATCACGTGGCTCTCATGCACTGATCACGTGGCTGTCATGCACTGATCACGTGGATATCATGCACTGATCACGTGGCTGATCACACACGTATCACATGACTGATCATGCACTGATCACGTGGCTATCATGCACTGATCACGTGGCTATCATGCACTGATCACGTGGCTGATCATGCACTGATCACGTAGCTACCATGTACTGGTCACGTGACTGATCATGCACTGATCACGTGGCTGATCATGCACTGATCACGTGGCTGATCATGCACTGATCACGTGGCTGATCATGCACTGATCACGTAACTGATCATGCACTGATCACGTGACTGATCATGCACTGATCACGTGGCTATCATGCACTGATCACGTGACTGATCATGCACTGATCACGTCTATATCATGCACTGATCACATGACTGCCCATGCACTGATCACGTGGATGATCATACACTAATCATGTGACAGATCATGCACTGATCACGTGGCTGATCATGCACTGATACCGTGACTGAGCATGGACTGATCACATGACTATCATGTAGTGATCACGTGACTTAATGGCGCTGATCATGTGACTGATCATGCGCTGATCATGTTTGCTATCATACACTGATCATGTGCCTCTGGAGGCAATAAACAAAGAGCTGAGTAGGCACGAATCAAACAGTCAGCAGGCAATAATCATGGAACTCAGGTGTGAGGAATCATGCTGCTCAGCTGGCAATAATCAAGCAGCTGAGCAGGCAGGAATTACGCAGCACAGCTGGCAATTGTCAAGCAGATGACAGGCAGGAATCGTGCAGCTCAGCTGGCAATTGTCAAGCAGATGAGCAGACAGTAATCACGCAGCTCAGCAGGCCCTGATCACGTGACTGAGCATGCACTGTTCACGTGGCTGATCATACACTGATCACGTGATGATCATGCACTGATCACGTGGCTATCATGCACTGATCACGTGGCTGATCATGCACTGATCACGTGGCTGATCACACACTGTCACGTGACTATCATGCACTGATCACGTGGCACTCATGCACTGATCACGTGGCTGATCATACACTGCTCACGTAACTCATGCACACATCACGTGGCTATCATGCACTGCTCACGTGGCTGTCATGGAATGATCACGTAGCAACCATATACTGGTAACGTGACTGATCATGCACTGATCACGTAAATGATCATGCACTGATCACGTGACTGATCATGCACTGATCACGTGACTGATCATGCACTGATCACGTGGCTATCATGCACTGCTCACGTGGCTGATCATGCACGATCACGTAGCAACCATGTACTGGTCACGTGACTGATCATGCACTGATCACGTAATTGATCATGCACTGATCACGTGGCTCATCATGCACTGATCACGTGGCTGATCACACATGTATCACGTGACTGATCATGCACTGATCACGTGGCTCTCATGCACTGATCACGTGGCTGTCATGCACTGATCACGTGGATATCATGCACTGATCACGTGGCTGATCACACACGTATCACATGACTGATCATGCACTGATCACGTGGCTATCATGCACTGATCACGTGGCTATCATGCACTGATCACGTGGCTGATCATGCATGATCACGTAGCTACCATGTACTGGTCACGTGACTGATCATGCACTGATCACGTAATTGATCATGCACTGATCATGTGGCTGATCATGCACTGATCACGTGGCTGATCATACACTGATCACGTGACTGATCATGCACTGATCACGTGGCTATCATGCACTGATCACGTGGCTGACATACACTGATCACGTGCCTGGTCATGCACTGATCACGTGGCTGATCATGCACTGATCACGTGACTGATCATGCACTGATCACGTGTCTGATCATGCACTGATCACGTGGCTATCATGCACTGCTCACGTGGCTGATCATGCCATGATCACGCAGCTACCATGTACTGGTCACATGACTGATCATGCACTGATCACGTGACTGATCATGCAGTGATCACGTGGCTATCATGCACTACTCACGTGGCTGATCATGCAATGATCATGTAGCTACCATGTACAGGTCACGTGAATGATCATACACCCATCAGGTGACTGATCATGCACTGATCACGTGGCTATCATGCACTGATCACGAGACTGATCATGCACTGATCACGTCTATATCATGCACTGATCACATGACTGCCCATGCACTGATCACGTGGATGATCATACACTAATCTTGTGACAGATCATGCACTGATCACGTGGCTGATCATGCACTGATACCGTGACTGAGCATGGACTGATCACATGACTATCATGTAGTGATCACGTGACTTAATGGCGCTGATCATGTGACTGATCATGCGCTGATCATGTTTGCTATCATACACTGATCATGTGCCTCTGGAGGCAATAAACAAAGAGCTGAGTAGGCACGAATCAAACAGTCAGCAGGCAATAATCATGGAACTCAGGTGTGAGGAATCATGCTGCTCAGCTGGCAATAATCAAGCAGCTGAGCAGGCAGGAATTACGCAGCACAGCTGGCAATTGTCAAGCAGATGACAGGCAGGAATCGTGCAGCTCAGCTGGCAATTGTCAAGCAGATGAGCAGACAGTAATCACGCAGCTCAGCAGGCCCAGATCACGTGACTGAGCATGCACTGTTCACGTGGCTGATCATACACTGATCACGTGATGATCATGCACTGATCACTTGGATATCATGCACTGATCACGTGGCTGATCATACACTGTTCACGTGTCTGACCATGCACTGATCACGTGGCTGATCATACACTGCTCACGTAACTGATCATGCACTGATCACGTGGCTATCATGCACTGATCACGTGGCTGAACATGCACTGTTCACGTGGCTGATCACACACCTGTCACGTGACATATCATGCACTGATCACGTGGCACTCATGCACTGATCACGTGGCTGATCATACTCTGCTCACGTAACTCATGCACACATCACGTGGCTATCATGCACTGCTCACGTGGCTCGTCATGGAATGATCACGTAACCATATACTGGTCACGTGACTGATCATGCAAAGATCACGTAAATGATCATGCACTGTTCACGTGACTGATCATGTACTGATCACGTGACTGATCATGCACTGATCACGTGGCTATCATGCTCTGCTCACGTGGCTGATCATGCAACGATCACGTAGCAACCATGTACTGGTCACGTGACTGATCATGCACTGATCACGTAATTGATCCTGCACTGATCACGTGGCTCATCATGCACTGATCACGTGGCTGATCACACATGTATCACGTGACTGATCATGCACTGATCCGTGGCTCTCATGCACTGATCACGTGGCTGTCATGCACTGATCACGTGGATATCATGCACTGATCACGTGGCTGATCACACACGTATCACATGACTGATCATGCACTGATCACGTGGCTATCATGCACTGATCACGTGGCTATCATGCACTGATCACGTGGCTGATCATGCAATGATCACGTAGCTACCATGTACTGGTCACGTGACTGATCATGCACTGATCACGTAATTGATCATGCACTGATCACGTGGCTGATCATGCACTGATCACGTGGCTGATCATGCACTGATCACATGACTGATCATGCACTGATCACGTGACTGATCATGCACTGATCACGTGGCTATCATGCACTGATCACGTGGCTGACATACACTGATCACGTGCCTGATCATGCACTGATCACGTGGCTGATCATGCACTGATCACGTGACTGATCATGCACTGATCACGTGACTGATCATGCACTGATCACGTGGCTATCATGCACTGATCACGTGGCTGATCATGCATGATCACGCAGCTATCATGCACTGATCACGTGACTGATCATGCACTGATCACGTGGCTGATCATGCACTGATACCGTGACTGAGCATGGACTGATCACATGACTATCATGTAGTGATCACGTGACTTAATGGCGCTGATCATGTGACTGATCATGCACTGATCATGTTTGCTATCATACACTGATCATGTGCCTCTGGAGGCAATAAACAAAGAGCTGAGTAGGCACGAATCAAACAGTCAGCAGGCAATAATCATGGAACTCAGGTGTGAGGAATCATGCTGCTCAGCTGGCAATAATCAAGCAGCTGAGCAGGCAGGAATTACGCAGCACAGCTGGCAATTGTCAAGCAGATGACAGGCAGGAATCGTGCAGCTCAGCTGGCAATTGTCAAGCAGATGAGCAGACAGTAATCACGCAGCTCAGCAGGCCCAGATCACGTGACTGAGCATGCACTGATCACGTGGCTGATCATGCACTGATCACGTGGCTGATCATGCACTGATCACGTGGCTGATCATGCACTGATCACGTGACTGATCATGCACTGATCACGTGGCACTCATGCACTGATCACGTGGCTGATCATGCACTGATCACGTAACTGATCATGCACTGATCACGTGGCTGATCATGCACTGATCACGTGGCTGATCATGCACTGTCACGTGACTATCATGCACTGATCACGTGGCACTCATGCACTGATCACGTGGCTGATCATACACTGCTCACGTAACTGATCATGCACTGATCACGTGGCTATCATGCACTGATCACGTGGCTGATCATGCACTGATCACGTGGCTGATCACACACTGTCACGTGACTATCATGCACTGATCACGTGGCACTCATGCACTGATCACGTGGCTGATCATACACTGATCACGTGACTCATGCACACATCACGTGGCTATCATGCACTGCTCACGTGGCTGATCATGCAATGATCACGTAGCAACCATATACTGGTCACGTGACTGATCATGCACTGATCACGTAAATGATCATGCACTGATCACGTGACTGATCATGCACTGATCACGTGACTGATCATGCACTGATCACGTGGCTATCATGCACTGATCACGTGGCTGATCATGCAACGATCACGTAGCAACCATGTACTGGTCACGTGACTGATCATGCACTGATCACGTAATTGATCATGCACTGATCACGTGGCTCATCATGCACTGATCACGTGGCTGATCACACATGTATCACGTGACTGATCATGCACTGATCACGTGGCTCTCATGCACTGATCACGTGGCTGTCATGCACTGATCACGTGGATATCATGCACTGATCACGTGGCTGATCACAGCGTATCATGACTGATCATGCACTGATCACGTGGCTATCATGCACTGATCACGTGGCTATCATGCACTGATCACGTGGCTGATCATGCATGATCACGTGGCTATCATGCACTGATCACGTGACTGATCATGCACTGATCACGTAATTGATCATGCACTGATCACGTGGCTGATCATGCACTGATCACGTGGCTGATCATGCACTGATCACGTGACTGATCATGCACTGATCACGTGACTGATCATGCACTGATCACGTGGCTATCATGCACTGATCACGTGGCTGATCATGCACTGATCACGTAGCTACCATGCACTGATCACGTGACTGATCATGCACTGATCACGTAATTGATCATGCACTGATCACGTGGCTGATCATGCACTGATCACGTGGCTGATCATGCACTGATCACATGACTGATCATGCACTGATCACGCACTGATCACGTGCCTGGTCATGCACTGATCACGTGGCTGATCATGCACTGATCACGTGACTGATCATGCACTGATCACGTGTCTGATCATGCACTGATCACGTGGCTATCATGCACTGCTCACGTGGCTGATCATGCATGATCACGCAGCTACCATGTACTGGTCACATGACTGATCATGCACTGATCACGTGACTGATCATGCACTGATCACGTGGCTATCATGCACTACTCACGTGGCTGATCATGCAATGATCATGTAGCTACCATGTACAGGTCACGTGAATGATCATACACCCATCAGGTGACTGATCATGCACTGATCACGTGGCTATCATGCACTGATCACGAGACTGATCATGCACTGATCACGTCTATATCATGCACTGATCACATGACTGCCCATGCACTGATCACGTGGATGATCATACACTAATCTTGTGACAGATCATGCACTGATCACGTGGCTGATCATGCACTGATACCGTGACTGAGCATGGACTGATCACATGACTATCATGTAGTGATCACGTGACTTAATGGCGCTGATCATGTGACTGATCATGCGCTGATCATGTTTGCTATCATACACTGATCATGTGCCTCTGGAGGCAATAAACAAAGAGCTGAGTAGGCACGAATCAAACAGTCAGCAGGCAATAATCATGGAACTCAGGTGTGAGGAATCATGCTGCTCAGCTGGCAATAATCAAGCAGCTGAGCAGGCAGGAATTACGCAGCACAGCTGGCAATTGTCAAGCAGATGACAGGCAGGAATCGTGCAGCTCAGCTGGCAATTGTCAAGCAGATGAGCAGACAGTAATCACGCAGCTCAGCAGGCCCAGATCACGTGACTGAGCATGCACTGTTCACGTGGCTGATCATACACTGATCACGTGATGATCATGCACTGATCACTTGGATATCATGCACTGATCACGTGGCTGATCATACACTGTTCACGTGTCTGACCATGCACTGATCACGTGGCTGATCATACACTGCTCACGTAACTGATCATGCACTGATCACGTGGCTATCATGCACTGATCACGTGGCTGAACATGCACTGTTCACGTGGCTGATCACACACTGTCACGTGACATATCATGCACTGATCACGTGGCACTCATGCACTGATCACGTGGCTGATCATACTCTGCTCACGTAACTCATGCACACATCACGTGGCTATCATGCACTGCTCACGTGGCTCGTCATGGAATGATCACGTAGCTACCATATACTGGTCACGTGACTGATCATGCACAGATCACGTAAATGATCATGCACTGTTCACGTGACTGATCATGTACTGATCACGTGACTGATCATGCACTGATCACGTGGCTATCATGCACTGCTCACGTGGCTGATCATGCAACGATCACGTAGCAACCATGTACTGGTCACGTGACTGATCATGCACTGATCACGTAATTGATGCACTGATCACGTGGCTCATCATGCACTGATCACGTGGCTGATCACACATGTATCACGTGACTGATCATGCACTGATCACGTGGCTCTCATGCACTGATCACGTGGCTGTCATGCACTGATCACGTGGATATCATGCACTGATCACGTGGCTGATCACACACGTATCACATGACTGATCATGCACTGATCACGTGGCTATCATGCACTGATCACGTGGCTATCATGCACTGATCACGTGGCTGATCATGCAATGATCACGTAGCTACCATGTACTGATCACGTGACTGATCATGCACTGATCACGTGATTGATCATGCACTGATCACGTGGCTGATCATGCACTGATCACGTGGCTGATCATGCACTGATCACGTGACTGATCATGCACTGATCACGTGACTGATCATGCACTGATCACGTGGCTGATCATGCACTGATCACGTGGCTGATCATGCACTGATCACGTGACTGATCATGCACTGATCACGTGGCTGATCATGCACTGATCACGTGGCTATCATGCACTGATCACGTGGCTGATCATGCATGATCACGCAGCTATCATGCACTGATCACGTGACTGATCATGCACTGATCACGTGACTGATCATGCACTGATCACGTGGCTCATGCACTGATCACGTGGCTGATCATGCACTGATCACGTGGATATCATGCACTGATCACGTGGCTGATCACACACTATCACGTGACTGATCATGCACTGATCACGTGGCTGATCATGCACTGATCACGTGGCTATCATGCACTGATCACGTGGCTGATCATGCACTGATCACGTAGCTACCATGTACTGATCACGTGACTGATCATGCACTGATCACGTAATTGATCATGCACTGATCACGTGGCTGATCATGCACTGATCACGTGGCTGATCATGCACTGATCACGTGACTGATCATGCACTGATCACGTGACTGATCATGCACTGATCACGTGGCTATCATGCACTGATCACGTGGCTGACATACACTGATCACGTGCCTGATCATGCACTGATCACGTGGCTGATCATGCACTGATCACGTGACTGATCATGCACTGATCACGTGTCTGATCATGCACTGATCACGTGGCTATCATGCACTGCTCACGTGGCTGATCATGCATGATCACGCAGCTACCATGTACTGGTCACATGACTGATCATGCACTGATCACGTGACTGATCATGCAGTGATCACGTGGCTATCATGCACTACTCACGTGGCTGATCATGCAATGATCATGTAGCTACCATGTACAGGTCACGTGAATGATCATACACCCATCAGGTGACTGATCATGCACTGATCACGTGGCTATCATGCACTGATCACGAGACTGATCATGCACTGATCACGTCTATATCATGCACTGATCACATGACTGCCCATGCACTGATCACGTGGATGATCATACACTAATCTTGTGACAGATCATGCACTGATCACGTGGCTGATCATGCACTGATACCGTGACTGAGCATGGACTGATCACATGACTATCATGTAGTGATCACGTGACTTAATGGCGCTGATCATGTGACTGATCATGCGCTGATCATGTTTGCTATCATACACTGATCATGTGCCTCTGGAGGCAATAAACAAAGAGCTGAGTAGGCACGAATCAAACAGTCAGCAGGCAATAATCATGGAACTCAGGTGTGAGGAATCATGCTGCTCAGCTGGCAATAATCAAGCAGCTGAGCAGGCAGGAATTACGCAGCACAGCTGGCAATTGTCAAGCAGATGACAGGCAGGAATCGTGCAGCTCAGCTGGCAATTGTCAAGCAGATGAGCAGACAGTAATCACGCAGCTCAGCAGGCCCAGATCACGTGACTGAGCATGCACTGTTCACGTGGCTGATCATACACTGATCACGTGATGATCATGCACTGATCACTTGGATATCATGCACTGATCACGTGGCTGATCATACACTGTTCACGTGTCTGACCATGCACTGATCACGTGGCTGATCATACACTGCTCACGTAACTGATCATGCACTGATCACGTGGCTATCATGCACTGATCACGTGGCTGAACATGCACTGTTCACGTGGCTGATCACACACCTGTCACGTGACATATCATGCACTGATCACGTGGCACTCATGCACTGATCACGTGGCTGATCATACTCTGCTCACGTAACTCATGCACACATCACGTGGCTATCATGCACTGCTCACGTGGCTCGTCATGGAATGATCACGTAGCAACCATATACTGGTCACGTGACTGATCATGCAAGATCACGTAAATGATCATGCACTGTTCACGTGACTGATCATGTACTGATCACGTGACTGATCATGCACTGATCACGTGGCTATCATGCTCTGCTCACGTGGCTGATCATGCAACGATCACGTAGCAACCATGTACTGGTCACGTGACTGATCATGCACTGATCACGTAATTGATCATGCACTGATCACGTGGCTCATCATGCACTGATCACGTGGCTGATCACACATGTATCACGTGACTGATCATGCACTGATCACGTGGCTATCATGCACTGATCACGTGGCTGTCATGCACTGATCACGTGGATATCATGCACTGATCACGTGGCTGATCACACACTATCACATGACTGATCATGCACTGATCACGTGGCTATCATGCACTGATCACGTGGCTATCATGCACTGATCACGTGGCTGATCATGCAATGATCACGTAGCTACCATGCACTGATCACGTGACTGATCATGCACTGATCACGTGGCTGATCATGCACTGATCACGTGGCTGATCATGCACTGATCACGTGGCTGATCATGCACTGATCACGTAACTGATCATGCACTGATCACGTGACTGATCATGCACTGATCACGTGGCTATCATGCACTGATCACGAGACTGATCATGCACTGATCACGTCTATATCATGCACTGATCACATGACTGCCCATGCACTGATCACGTGGATGATCATACACTAATCATGTGACAGATCATGCACTGATCACGTGGCTGATCATGCACTGATACCGTGACTGAGCATGGACTGATCACATGACTATCATGTAGTGATCACGTGACTTAATGGCGCTGATCATGTGACTGATCATGCGCTGATCATGTTTGCTATCATACACTGATCATGTGCCTCTGGAGGCAATAAACAAAGAGCTGAGTAGGCACGAATCAAACAGTCAGCAGGCAATAATCATGGAACTCAGGTGTGAGGAATCATGCTGCTCAGCTGGCAATAATCAAGCAGCTGAGCAGGCAGGAATTACGCAGCACAGCTGGCAATTGTCAAGCAGATGACAGGCAGGAATCGTGCAGCTCAGCTGGCAATTGTCAAGCAGATGAGCAGACAGTAATCACGCAGCTCAGCAGGCCCTGATCACGTGACTGAGCATGCACTGTTCACGTGGCTGATCATACACTGATCACGTGATGATCATGCACTGATCACGTGGCTATCATGCACTGATCACGTGGCTGATCATGCACTGATCACGTGGCTGATCACACACTGTCACGTGACTATCATGCACTGATCACGTGGCACTCATGCACTGATCACGTGGCTGATCATACACTGCTCACGTAACTCATGCACACATCACGTGGCTATCATGCACTGCTCACGTGGCTGTCATGGAATGATCACGTAGCAACCATATACTGGTCACGTGACTGATCATGCACTGATCACGTAAATGATCATGCACTGTTCACGTGACTGATCATGCACTGATCACGTGACTGATCATGCACTGATCACGTGGCTATCATGCACTGCTCACGTGGCTGATCATGCACGATCACGTAGCAACCATGTACTGGTCACGTGACTGATCATGCACTGATCACGTAATTGATCATGCACTGATCACGTGGCTCATCATGCACTGATCACGTGGCTGATCACACATGTATCACGTGACTGATCATGCACTGATCACGTGGCTCTCATGCACTGATCACGTGGCTGTCATGCACTGATCACGTGGATATCATGCACTGATCACGTGGCTGATCACACACGTATCACATGACTGATCATGCACTGATCACGTGGCTATCATGCACTGATCACGTGGCTATCATGCACTGATCACGTGGCTGATCATGCAATGATCACGTAGCTACCATGTACTGGTCACGTGACTGATCATGCACTGATCACGTAATTGATCATGCACTGATCACGTGGCTGATCATGCACTGATCACGTGGCTGATCATGCACTGATCACGTGACTGATCATGCACTGATCACGTGGCTATCATGCACTGATCACGTGGCTGACATGCACTGATCACGTGCCTGGTCATGCACTGATCACGTGGCTGATCATGCACTGATCACGTGACTGATCATGCACTGATCACGTGTCTGATCATGCACTGATCACGTGGCTATCATGCACTGCTCACGTGGCTGATCATGCCATGATCACGCAGCTACCATGTACTGGTCACATGACTGATCATGCACTGATCACGTGACTGATCATGCAGTGATCACGTGGCTATCATGCACTACTCACGTGGCTGATCATGCAATGATCATGTAGCTACCATGTACAGGTCACGTGAATGATCATACACCCATCAGGTGACTGATCATGCACTGATCACGTGGCTATCATGCACTGATCACGAGACTGATCATGCACTGATCACGTCTATATCATGCACTGATCACATGACTGCCCATGCACTGATCACGTGGATGATCATACACTAATCATGTGACAGATCATGCACTGATCACGTGGCTGATCATGCACTGATACCGTGACTGAGCATGGACTGATCACATGACTATCATGTAGTGATCACGTGACTTAATGGCGCTGATCATGTGACTGATCATGCGCTGATCATGTTTGCTATCATACACTGATCATGTGCCTCTGGAGGCAATAAACAAAGAGCTGAGTAGGCACGAATCAAACAGTCAGCAGGCAATAATCATGGAACTCAGGTGTGAGGAATCATGCTGCTCAGCTGGCAATAATCAAGCAGCTGAGCAGGCAGGAATTACGCAGCACAGCTGGCAATTGTCAAGCAGATGACAGGCAGGAATCGTGCAGCTCAGCTGGCAATTGTCAAGCAGATGAGCAGACAGTAATCACGCAGCTCAGCAGGCCCAGATCACGTGACTGAGCATGCACTGTTCACGTGGCTGATCATACACTGATCACGTGATGATCATGCACTGATCACTTGGATATCATGCACTGATCACGTGGCTGATCATACACTGTTCACGTGTCTGACCATGCACTGATCACGTGGCTGATCATACACTGCTCACGTAACTGATCATGCACTGATCACGTGGCTATCATGCACTGATCACGTGGCTGAACATGCACTGTTCACGTGGCTGATCACACACCTGTCACGTGACATATCATGCACTGATCACGTGGCACTCATGCACTGATCACGTGGCTGATCATACTCTGCTCACGTAACTCATGCACACATCACGTGGCTATCATGCACTGCTCACGTGGCTCGTCATGGAATGATCACGTAGCTACCATATACTGGTCACGTGACTGATCATGCAAGATCACGTAAATGATCATGCACTGTTCACGTGACTGATCATGTACTGATCACGTGACTGATCATGCACTGATCACGTGGCTATCATGCTCTGCTCACGTGGCTGATCATGCAACGATCACGTAGCAACCATGTACTGGTCACGTGACTGATCATGCACTGATCACGTAATTGATCCTGCACTGATCACGTGGCTCATCATGCACTGATCACGTGGCTGATCACACATGTATCACGTGACTGATCATGCACTGATCACGTGGCTCTCATGCACTGATCACGTGGCTGTCATGCACTGATCACGTGGATATCATGCACTGATCACGTGGCTGATCACACGTATCACATGACTGATCATGCACTGATCACGTGGCTATCATGCACTGATCACGTGGCTATCATGCACTGATCACGTGGCTGATCATGCAATGATCACGTAGCTACCATGTACTGGTCACGTGACTGATCATGCACTGATCACGTGCTGATCATGCACTGATCACGTGGCTGATCATGCACTGATCACGTGGCTGATCATGCACTGATCACGTGACTGATCATGCACTGATCACGTGACTGATCATGCACTGATCACGTGGCTATCATGCACTGATCACGTGGCTGACATGCACTGATCACGTGACTGATCATGCACTGATCACGTGGCTGATCATGCACTGATCACGTGACTGATCATGCACTGATCACGTGACTGATCATGCACTGATCACGTGGCTATCATGCACTGATCACGTGGCTGATCATGCATGATCACGTGGCTATCATGCACTGATCACGTGACTGATCATGCACTGATCACGTGGCTGATCATGCACTGATACCGTGACTGAGCATGGACTGATCACATGACTATCATGTAGTGATCACGTGACTTAATGGCGCTGATCATGTGACTGATCATGCGCTGATCATGTTTGCTATCATACACTGATCATGTGCCTCTGGAGGCAATAAACAAAGAGCTGAGTAGGCACGAATCAAACAGTCAGCAGGCAATAATCATGGAACTCAGGTGTGAGGAATCATGCTGCTCAGCTGGCAATAATCAAGCAGCTGAGCAGGCAGGAATTACGCAGCACAGCTGGCAATTGTCAAGCAGATGACAGGCAGGAATCGTGCAGCTCAGCTGGCAATTGTCAAGCAGATGAGCAGACAGTAATCACGCAGCTCAGCAGGCCCAGATCACGTGACTGAGCATGCACTGTTCACGTGGCTGATCATGCACTGATCACGTGACTGATCATGCACTGATCACGTGGCTGATCATGCACTGATCACGTGGCTGATCATGCACTGATCACGTGGCACTCATGCACTGATCACGTGGCTGATCATACACTGCTCACGTAACTGATCATGCACTGATCACGTGGCTGATCATGCACTGATCACGTGGCTGATCACACACTGTCACGTGACATATCATGCACTGATCACGTGGCACTCATGCACTGATCACGTGGCTGATCATACACTGCTCACGTAACTGATCATGCACTGATCACGTGGCTATCATGCACTGATCACGTGGCTGATCATGCACTGATCACGTGGCTGATCACACTGATCACGTGACTATCATGCACTGATCACGTGGCATCATGCACTGATCACGTGGCTGATCATGCACTGATCACGTGACTGATCATGCACTGATCACGTGGCTGATCATGCACTGATCACGTGGCTATCATGCACTGCTCACGTGGCTGATCATGCAACGATCATGTAGCAACCATGTACTGGTCACGTGACTGATCATGCACTGATCACGTAATTGATCATGCACTGATCACGTGGCTCATCATGCACTGATCACGTGGCTGATCACACATGTATCACGTGACTGATCATGCACTGATCACGTGGCTCTCATGCACTGATCACGTGGCTGTCATGCACTGATCACGTGGCTATCATGCACTGATCACGTGGCTGATCACACGTATCACATGACTGATCATGCACTGATCACGTGGCTATCATGCACTGATCACGTGGCTGATCATGCACTGATCACGTGGCTACCATGCACTGTCACGTGACTGATCATGCACTGATCACGTAATTGATCATGCACTGATCACGTGGCTGATCATGCACTGATCACGTGGCTATCATGCACTGATCACGTGGCTGACATGCACTGATCACGTGCCTGATCATGCACTGATCACGTGGCTGATCATGCACTGATCACGTGACTGATCATGCACTGATCACGTGTCTGATCATGCACTGATCACGTGGCTATCATGCACTGCTCACGTGGCTGATCATGCCATGATCACGCAGCTACCATGTACTGGTCACATGACTGATCATGCACTGATCACGTGACTGATCATGCAGTGATCACGTGGCTATCATGCACTACTCACGTGGCTGATCATGCAATGATCATGTAGCTACCATGTACAGGTCACGTGAATGATCATACACCCATCAGGTGACTGATCATGCACTGATCACGTGGCTATCATGCACTGATCACGAGACTGATCATGCACTGATCACGTCTATATCATGCACTGATCACATGACTGCCCATGCACTGATCACGTGGATGATCATACACTAATCATGTGACAGATCATGCACTGATCACGTGGCTGATCATGCACTGATACCGTGACTGAGCATGGACTGATCACATGACTATCATGTAGTGATCACGTGACTTAATGGCGCTGATCATGTGACTGATCATGCGCTGATCATGTTTGCTATCATACACTGATCATGTGCCTCTGGAGGCAATAAACAAAGAGCTGAGTAGGCACGAATCAAACAGTCAGCAGGCAATAATCATGGAACTCAGGTGTGAGGAATCATGCTGCTCAGCTGGCAATAATCAAGCAGCTGAGCAGGCAGGAATTACGCAGCACAGCTGGCAATTGTCAAGCAGATGACAGGCAGGAATCGTGCAGCTCAGCTGGCAATTGTCAAGCAGATGAGCAGACAGTAATCACGCAGCTCAGCAGGCCCAGATCACGTGACTGAGCATGCACTGTTCACGTGGCTGATCATACACTGATCACGTGATGATCATGCACTGATCACTTGGATATCATGCACTGATCACGTGGCTGATCATACACTGTTCACGTGTCTGACCATGCACTGATCACGTGGCTGATCATACACTGCTCACGTAACTGATCATGCACTGATCACGTGGCTGATCATGCACTGATCACGTGGCTGATCACACACTGTCACGTGACATATCATGCACTGATCACGTGGCACTCATGCACTGATCACGTGGCTGATCATACACTGATCACGTACTGATCATGCACTGATCACGTGGCTGATCATGCACTGATCACGTGGCTGATCATGCACTGATCACGTGACTATCATGCACTGATCACGTGGCATCATGCACTGATCACGTGGCTGATCATGCACTGATCACGTGACTGATCATGCACTGATCACGTGGCTGATCATGCACTGATCACGTGGCTGATCATGCACTGATCACGTGGCTGATCATGCACTGATCACGTGACTGATCATGCACTGATCACGTGGCATCATGCACTGATCACGTGGCTGATCATGCACTGATCACGTGACTGATCATGCACTGATCACGTGGCTATCATGCACTGATCACGTGGCTGATCATGCACTGATCACGTGGCTGATCACACACTGATCACGTGACTATCATGCACTGATCACGTGGCACTCATGCACTGATCACGTGGCTGATCATGCACTGATCACGTGACTCATGCACACATCACGTGGCTATCATGCACTGATCACGTGGCTGTCATGCAATGATCACGTAGCTACCATATACTGGTCACGTGACTGATCATGCACTGATCACGTAACTGATCATGCACTGATCACGTGACTGATCATGCACTGATCACGTGACTGATCATGCACTGATCACGTGGCTATCATGCACTGATCACGTGGCTGATCATGCACTGATCACGTAGCTACCATGTACTGGTCACGTGACTGATCATGCACTGATCACGTAATTGATCATGCACTGATCACGTGGCTGATCATGCACTGATCACGTGGCTGATCATGCACTGATCACGTGACTGATCATGCACTGATCACGTGGCTATCATGCACTGATCACGTGGCTGATCATGCACTGATCACGTGGCTATCATGCACTGATCACGTGGCTGATCATGCACTATCACGTGACTGATCATGCACTGATCACGTGGCTATCATGCACTGATCACGTGGCTATCATGCACTGATCACGTGGCTGATCATGCACTGATCACGTAGCTACCATGCACTGATCACGTGACTGATCATGCACTGATCACGTGATTGATCATGCACTGATCACGTGGCTGATCATGCACTGATCACGTGGCTGATCATGCACTGATCACGTGACTGATCATGCACTGATCACGTGACTGATCATGCACTGATCACGTGGCTATCATGCACTGATCACGTGGCTGATCATGCACTGATCACGTGACTGATCATGCACTGATCACGTGGCTGATCATGCACTGATCACGTGACTGATCATGCACTGATCACGTGGCTGATCATGCACTGATCACGTGGCTATCATGCACTGATCACGTGGCTGATCATGCATGATCACGTAGCTACCATGCACTGATCACGTGACTGATCATGCACTGATCACGTGACTGATCATGCACTGATCACGTCTATATCATGCACTGATCACATGACTGCCATGCACTGATCACGTGGATGATCATACACTAATCATGTGACTATCATGCACTGATCACGTGGCTGATCATGCACTGATACCGTGACTGAGCATGGACTGATCACATGACTATCATGTAGTGATCACGTGACTTAATGGCGCTGATCATGTGACTGATCATGCGCTGATCATGTTTGCTATCATACACTGATCATGTGCCTCTGGAGGCAATAAACAAAGAGCTGAGTAGGCACGAATCAAACAGTCAGCAGGCAATAATCATGGAACTCAGGTGTGAGGAATCATGCTGCTCAGCTGGCAATAATCAAGCAGCTGAGCAGGCAGGAATTACGCAGCACAGCTGGCAATTGTCAAGCAGATGACAGGCAGGAATCGTGCAGCTCAGCTGGCAATTGTCAAGCAGATGAGCAGACAGTAATCACGCAGCTCAGCAGGCCCTGATCACGTGACTGAGCATGCACTGTTCACGTGGCTGATCATACACTGATCACGTGACTGATCATGCACTGATCACGTGGCTGATCATGCACTGATCACGTAACTGATCATGCACTGATCACGTGGCTGATCATGCACTGATCACGTGGCTGATCATGCACTGATCACGTGGCTGATCATGCACTGATCACGTGACTATCATGCACTGATCACGTGGCACTCATGCACTGATCACGTGGCTGATCATGCACTGATCACGTGACTGATCATGCACTGATCACGTGGCTGATCATGCACTGATCACGTGGCTGATCATGCACTGATCACGTGACTGATCATGCACTGATCACGTGGCACTCATGCACTGATCACGTGGCTGATCATGCACTGATCACGTGACTGATCATGCACTGATCACGTGGCTATCATGCACTACTCACGTGGCTGATCATGCAATGATCATGTAGCTACCATGTACAGGTCACGTGAATGATCATACACCCATCAGGTGACTGATCATGCACTGATCACGTGGCTATCATGCACTGATCACGAGACTGATCATGCACTGATCACGTCTATATCATGCACTGATCACATGACTGCCCATGCACTGATCACGTGGATGATCATACACTAATCATGTGACAGATCATGCACTGATCACGTGGCTGATCATGCACTGATACCGTGACTGAGCATGGACTGATCACATGACTATCATGTAGTGATCACGTGACTTAATGGCGCTGATCATGTGACTGATCATGCGCTGATCATGTTTGCTATCATACACTGATCATGTGCCTCTGGAGGCAATAAACAAAGAGCTGAGTAGGCACGAATCAAACAGTCAGCAGGCAATAATCATGGAACTCAGGTGTGAGGAATCATGCTGCTCAGCTGGCAATAATCAAGCAGCTGAGCAGGCAGGAATTACGCAGCACAGCTGGCAATTGTCAAGCAGATGACAGGCAGGAATCGTGCAGCTCAGCTGGCAATTGTCAAGCAGATGAGCAGACAGTAATCACGCAGCTCAGCAGGCCCAGATCACGTGACTGAGCATGCACTGTTCACGTGGCTGATCATACACTGATCACGTGATGATCATGCACTGATCACTTGGATATCATGCACTGATCACGTGGCTGATCATACACTGTTCACGTGTCTGACCATGCACTGATCACGTGGCTGATCATACACTGCTCACGTAACTGATCATGCACTGATCACGTGGCTGATCATGCACTGATCACGTGGCTGATCATGCACTGATCACGTGGCTATCATGCACTGATCACGTGGCTGATCATGCACTGATCACGTGACTGATCATGCACTGATCACGTGACTGATCATGCACTGATCACGTAACTGATCATGCACTGATCACGTGGCTGATCATGCACTGATCACGTGACTGATCATGCACTGATCACGTGGCTATCATGCACTGATCACGTGGCTGATCATGCACTGATCACGTAGCTATCATGTACTGATCACGTGACTGATCATGCACTGATCACGTAATTGATCATGCACTGATCACGTGGCTGATCATGCACTGATCACGTGGCTGATCATGCACTGATCACGTGACTGATCATGCACTGATCACGTGGCTATCATGCACTGATCACGTGGCTGATCATGCACTGATCACGTGGCTATCATGCACTGATCACGTGGCTGATCATGCACTGATCACGTGACTGATCATGCACTGATCACGTGACTGATCATGCACTGATCACGTGGCTATCATGCACTGATCACGTGGCTGATCATGCACTGTCACGTGACTGATCATGCACTGATCACGTGACTGATCATGCACTGATCACGTGGCTATCATGCACTACTCACGTGGCTGATCATGCAATGATCATGTAGCTACCATGTACAGGTCACGTGACTGATCATACACCCATCAGGTGACTGATCATGCACTGATCACGTGGCTGATCATGCACTGATCACCTGCCTGATCATGCACTGATCACGTGACTAATCATGCACTGATCACATGGCTATCATGCACTGATCACCTGGCTGATCATGCACTGATCACGTGGCTGATCATGCACTGATACCGTGACTGAGCATGGACTGATCACATGACTATCATGTAGTGATCACGTGACTTAATGGCGCTGATCATGTGACTGATCATGCACTGATCATGTTTGCTATCATACACTGATCATGTGCCTCTGGAGGCAATAAACAAAGAGCTGAGTAGGCACGAATCAAACAGTCAGCAGGCAATAATCATGGAACTCAGCTGTGAGGAATCATGCTGCTCAGCTGGCAATAATCAAGCAGCTGAGCAGGCAGGAATTACGCAGCACAGCTGGCAATTGTCAAGCAGATGACAGGCAGGAATCGTGCAGCTCAGCTGGCAATTGTCAAGCAGATGAGCAGACAGTAATCACGCAGCTCAGCAGGCCCAGATCACGTGACTGAGCATGCACTGTTCACGTGGCTGATCATACACTGATCACGTGATGATCATGCACTGATCACGTGACTATCATGCACTGATCACGTGGCTGATCATACACTGTTCACGTGTCTGACCATGCACTGATCACGTGGCTGATCATACACTGCTCACGTAACTGATCATGCACTGATCACGTGGCTATCATGCACTGATCACGTGGCTGATCATGCACTGATCACGTGGCTGATCATGCACTGATCACGTGACTGATCATGCACTGATCACGTGGCTGATCATGCACTGATCACGTGGCTGATCATGCACTGATCACGTGACTGATCATGCACTGATCACGTGGCTATCATGCACTGATCACGTGGCTGATCATGCACTGATCACGTAGCTACCATGTACTGGTCACGTGACTGATCATGCACTGATCACGTAACTGATCATGCACTGATCACGTGGCTGATCATGCACTGATCACGTGACTGATCATGCACTGATCACGTGGCTATCATGCACTGATCACGTGGCTGATCATGCACTGATCACGTAGCTACCATGTACTGGTCACGTGACTGATCATGCACTGATCACGTAATTGATCATGCACTGATCACGTGGCTGATCATGCACTGATCACGTGACTGATCATGCACTGATCACGTGACTGATCATGCACTGATCACGTGGCTATCATGCACTGATCACGTGGCTGATCATGCACTGATCACGTGCCTGATCATGCACTGATCACATGACTGATCATGCACTGATCACGTGACTGATCATGCACTGATCACGTGGCTATCATGCACTGATCACGTGGCTGATCATGCAATGATCACGTAGCTACCATGTACTGGTCACGTGACTGATCATGCACTGATCACGTGACTGATCATGCACTGATCACGTGGCTATCATGCACTGATCACGTGGCTGATCATGCACTGATCACCTGCCTGGTCATGCACTGATCACGTGACTGATCATGCACTGATCACGTGGCATCATGCACTGATCACGTGGCTGATCATGCACTGATCACGTGGCTGATCATGCACTGATCACGTGGCTGATCATGCACTGATCACGTGGCTGATCATGCACTGATACCGTGACTGAGCATGGACTGATCACATGACTATCATGTAGTGATCACGTGACTTAATGGCGCTGATCATGTGACTGATCATGCGCTGATCATGTTTGCTATCATACACTGATCATGTGCCTCTGGAGGCAATAAACAAAGAGCTGAGTAGGCACGAATCAAACAGTCAGCAGGCAATAATCATGGAACTCAGGTGTGAGGAATCATGCTGCTCAGCTGGCAATAATCAAGCAGCTGAGCAGGCAGGAATTACGCAGCACAGCTGGCAATTGTCAAGCAGATGACAGGCAGGAATCGTGCAGCTCAGCTGGCAATTGTCAAGCAGATGAGCAGACAGTAATCACGCAGCTCAGCAGGCCCTGATCACGTGACTGAGCATGCACTGTTCACGTGGCTGATCATACACTGATCACGTGATTGATCATGCACTGATCACTTGGATATCATGCACTGATCACGTGGCTGATCATACACTGTTCACGTGTCTGACCATGCACTGATCACGTGGCTGATCATACACTGCTCACGTAACTGATCATGCACTGATCACGTGGCTGATCATGCACTGATCACGTGGCTGATCATGCACTGATCACGTGGCTGATCATGCACTGATCACGTGGCTATCATGCACTGATCACGTGGCTGATCATGCACTGATCACGTGGCTGATCATGCACTGATCACGTAGCTATCATGCACTGATCACGTGACTGATCATGCACTGATCACGTAACTGATCATGCACTGATCACGTGGCTGATCATGCACTGATCACGTGACTGATCATGCACTGATCACGTGACTGATCATGCACTGATCACGTGACTGATCATGCACTGATCACGTGGCTGATCATGCACTGATCACGTGGCTGATCATGCACTGATCACGTGACTGATCATGCACTGATCACGTGGCTATCATGCACTGATCACGTGGCTGATCATGCACTGATCACGTAGCTACCATGCACTGATCACGTGACTGATCATGCACTGATCACGTGGCTGATCATGCACTGATCACGTGGACTGATCATGCACTGATCACGTGGCTGATCATGCACTGATCACGTGACTGATCATGCACTGATCACGTGGCTATCATGCACTGATCACGTGGCTGATCATGCACTGATCACGTGGCTATCATGCACTGATCACGTGGCTGATCATGCACTGATCACGTGACTGATCATGCACTGATCACGTGACTGATCATGCACTGATCACGTGGCTATCATGCACTGATCACGTGGCTGATCATGCACTGATCACGTGACTGATCATGCACTGATCACGTGACTGATCATGCACTGATCACGTAGCTGTCATGCACTGATCACGTGGCTGATCATGCACTGATCACGTGGCTGATCATGCACTGATCACGTGGCTGATCATGCACTGATCACGTGGCTGATCATGCACTGATACCGTGACTGAGCATGGACTGATCACATGACTATCATGTAGTGATCACGTGACTTAATGGCGCTGATCATGTGACTGATCATGCGCTGATCATGTTTGCTATCATACACTGATCATGTGCCTCTGGAGGCAATAAACAAAGAGCTGAGTAGGCACGAATCAAACAGTCAGCAGGCAATAATCATGGAACTCAGGTGTGAGGAATCATGCTGCTCAGCTGGCAATAATCAAGCAGCTGAGCAGGCAGGAATTACGCAGCACAGCTGGCAATTGTCAAGCAGATGACAGGCAGGAATCGTGCAGCTCAGCTGGCAATTGTCAAGCAGATGAGCAGACAGTAATCACGCAGCTCAGCAGGCCCAGATCACGTGACTGAGCATGCACTGTTCACGTGGCTGATCATACACTGATCACGTGATGATCATGCACTGATCACGTGGATATCATGCACTGATCACGTGGCTGATCATGCACTGTTCACGTCTATCATGCACTGATCACGTGACTGATCATGCACTGATCACGTGGATGATCATGCACTGATCACGTGACTGATCATGCACTGATCACGTGGCTGATCATGCACTATCACGTGACTGATCATGCACTGATCACGTGGCTATCATGCACTGATCACGTGGCTATCATGCACTGATCACGTGGCTGATCATACACTGATCACGTGTCTGATCATGCACTGATCACGTGGCTGATCATGCACTGATCACGTAACTGATCATGCACTGATCACGTGGCTATCATGCACTGATCACGTGGCTGATCATGCACTGATCACGTGGCTGATCACACACTGTCACGTGACTATCATGCACTGATCACGTGGCACTCATGCACTGATCACGTGGCTGATCATGCACTGATCACGTAACTCATGCACACATCACGTGGCTATCATGCACTGATCACGTGGCTGTCATGCAATGATCACGTAGCAACCATATACTGGTCACGTGACTGATCATGCACTGATCACGTAAATGATCATGCACTGATCACGTGACTGATCATGCACTGATCACGTGACTGATCATGCACTGATCACGTGGCTATCATGCACTGATCACGTGGCTGATCATGCACGATCACGTAGCAACCATGTACTGGTCACGTGACTGATCATGCACTGATCACGTAATTGATCATGCACTGATCACGTGGCTCATCATGCACTGATCACGTGGCTGATCACACATGATCACGTGACTGATCATGCACTGATCACGTGGCTCTCATGCACTGATCACGTGGCTGTCATGCACTGATCACGTGGCTATCATGCACTGATCACGTGGCTGATCATGCGTATCACATGACTGATCATGCACTGATCACGTGGCTATCATGCACTGATCACGTGGCTATCATGCACTGATCACGTGGCTGATCATGCACTGATCACGTAGCTATCATGCACTGATCACGTGGCTGATCATGCACTGATCACGTAACTGATCATGCACTGATCACGTGACTGATCATGCACTGATCACGTGGCTATCATGCACTGATCACGTGGCTGACATGCACTGATCACGTGCCTGATCATGCACTGATCACGTGGCTGATCATGCACTGATCACGTGACTGATCATGCACTGATCACGTGTCTGATCATGCACTGATCACGTGGCTATCATGCACTGATCACGTGGCTGATCATGCATGATCACGCAGCTACCATGTACTGGTCACATGACTGATCATGCACTGATCACGTGACTGATCATGCACTGATCACGTGGCTATCATGCACTACTCACGTGGCTGATCATGCAATGATCATGTAGCTACCATGTACAGGTCACGTGAATGATCATACACCCATCAGGTGACTGATCATGCACTGATCACGTGGCTATCATGCACTGATCACGTGACTGATCATGCACTGATCACGTCTATATCATGCACTGATCACATGACTGCCCATGCACTGATCACGTGGATGATCATACACTAATCTTGTGACAGATCATGCACTGATCACGTGGCTGATCATGCACTGATACCGTGACTGAGCATGGACTGATCACATGACTATCATGTAGTGATCACGTGACTTAATGGCGCTGATCATGTGACTGATCATGCGCTGATCATGTTTGCTATCATACACTGATCATGTGCCTCTGGAGGCAATAAACAAAGAGCTGAGTAGGCACGAATCAAACAGTCAGCAGGCAATAATCATGGAACTCAGGTGTGAGGAATCATGCTGCTCAGCTGGCAATAATCAAGCAGCTGAGCAGGCAGGAATTACGCAGCACAGCTGGCAATTGTCAAGCAGATGACAGGCAGGAATCGTGCAGCTCAGCTGGCAATTGTCAAGCAGATGAGCAGACAGTAATCACGCAGCTCAGCAGGCCCTGATCACGTGACTGAGCATGCACTGTTCACGTGGCTGATCATACACTGATCACGTGACTGATCATGCACTGATCACGTGGCTGATCATGCACTGATCACGCTGATCATGCACTGATCACGTGGCTATCATGCACTGATCACGTGGCTGATCATGCACTGATCACGTGGCTGATCATGCACTGTCACGTGACTATCATGCACTGATCACGTGGCACTCATGCACTGATCACGTGGCTGATCATACACTGATCACGTGACTGATCATGCACTGATCACGTGGCTGATCATGCACTGATCACGTGGCTGATCATGCACTGATCACGTGACTATCATGCACTGATCACGTGGCACTCATGCACTGATCACGTGGCTGATCATGCACTGATCACGTAACTGATCATGCACTGATCACGTGGCTATCATGCACTGATCACGTGGCTGATCATGCACTGATCACGTGGCTGATCATGCACTGTCACGTGACTATCATGCACTGATCACGTGGCATCATGCACTGATCACGTGGCTGATCATGCACTGCACGTGACTCATGCACATCACGTGGCTATCATGCACTGATCACGTGGCTGATCATGCACTGATCACGTAGCACACTGATCACGTGACTGATCATGCACTGATCACGTGGCTGATCATGCACTGATCACGTGACTGATCATGCACTGATCACGTGACTGATCATGCACTGATCACGTGGCTGATCATGCACTGATCACGTGGCTGATCATGCACTGATCACGTGGCTGATCACACATGATCACGTGACTGATCATGCACTGATCACGTGGCTGATCATGCACTGATCACGTGGCTGATCATGCACTGATCACGTGGCTATCATGCACTGATCACGTGGCTGATCACACACGTATCATGACTGATCATGCACTGATCACGTGGCTATCATGCACTGATCACGTGGCTATCATGCACTGATCACGTGGCTGATCATGCAATGATCACGTGCTACCATGCACTGATCACGTGACTGATCATGCACTGATCACGTAATTGATCATGCACTGATCACGTGGCTGATCATGCACTGATCACGTGGCTGATCATGCACTGATCACGTGACTGATCATGCACTGATCACGTGACTGATCATGCACTGATCACGTGGCTATCATGCACTGATCACGTGGCTGATCATACACTGATCACGTGACTGATCATGCACTGATCACGTGGCTGATCATGCACTGATCACGTGGCTGATCATGCACTGATCACGTGACTATCATGCACTGATCACGTGGACTCATGCACTGATCACGTGGCTGATCATGCACTGATCACGTGACTGATCATGCACTGATCACGTGGCTGATCATGCACTGATCACGTGGCTGATCATGCACTGATCACGTGACTGATCATGCACTGATCACGTGGCACTCATGCACTGATCACGTGACTGATCATGCACTGATCACGTGACTGATCATGCACTGATCACGTGGCTATCATGCACTACTCACGTGGCTGATCATGCAATGATCATGTAGCTACCATGTACAGGTCACGTGAATGATCATACACCCATCAGGTGACTGATCATGCACTGATCACGTGGCTATCATGCACTGATCACGAGACTGATCATGCACTGATCACGTCTATATCATGCACTGATCACATGACTGCCCATGCACTGATCACGTGGATGATCATACACTAATCTTGTGACAGATCATGCACTGATCACGTGGCTGATCATGCACTGATACCGTGACTGAGCATGGACTGATCACATGACTATCATGTAGTGATCACGTGACTTAATGGCGCTGATCATGTGACTGATCATGCGCTGATCATGTTTGCTATCATACACTGATCATGTGCCTCTGGAGGCAATAAACAAAGAGCTGAGTAGGCACGAATCAAACAGTCAGCAGGCAATAATCATGGAACTCAGGTGTGAGGAATCATGCTGCTCAGCTGGCAATAATCAAGCAGCTGAGCAGGCAGGAATTACGCAGCACAGCTGGCAATTGTCAAGCAGATGACAGGCAGGAATCGTGCAGCTCAGCTGGCAATTGTCAAGCAGATGAGCAGACAGTAATCACGCAGCTCAGCAGGCCCTGATCACGTGACTGAGCATGCACTGTTCACGTGGCTGATCATACACTGATCACGTGATGATCATGCACTGATCACTTGGATATCATGCACTGATCACGTGGCTGATCATACACTGTTCACGTGTCTGACCATGCACTGATCACGTGGCTGATCATACACTGCTCACGTAACTGATCATGCACTGATCACGTGGCTATCATGCACTGATCACGTGGCTGAACATGCACTGTTCACGTGGCTGATCACACACCTGTCACGTGACATATCATGCACTGATCACGTGGCACTCATGCACTGATCACGTGGCTGATCATACTCTGCTCACGTAACTCATGCACACATCACGTGGCTATCATGCACTGCTCACGTGGCTCGTCATGGAATGATCACGTAGCAACCATATACTGGTCACGTGACTGATCATGCAAGATCACGTAAATGATCATGCACTGTTCACGTGACTGATCATGTACTGATCACGTGACTGATCATGCACTGATCACGTGGCTATCATGCACTGCTCACGTGGCTGATCATGCAACGATCACGTAGCAACCATGTACTGGTCACGTGACTGATCATGCACTGATCACGTAATTGATCATGCACTGATCACGTGGCTCATCATGCACTGATCACGTGGCTGATCACACATGTATCACGTGACTGATCATGCACTGATCACGTGGCTATCATGCACTGATCACGTGGCTGTCATGCACTGATCACGTGGATATCATGCACTGATCACGTGGCTGATCACACACGTATCACATGACTGATCATGCACTGATCACGTGGCTATCATGCACTGATCACGTGGCTGATCATGCAATGATCACGTAGCTACCATGTACTGGTCACGTGACTGATCATGCACTGATCACGTAATTGATCATGCACTGATCATGTGGCTGATCATGCACTGATCACGTGGCTGATCATACACTGATCACATAACTGATCATGCACTGATCACGTGACTGATCATGCACTGATCACGTGGCTATCATGCACTGATCACGTGGCTGACATACACTGATCACGTGCCTGGTCATGCACTGATCACGTGGCTGATCATGCACTGATCACGTGACTGATCATGCACTGATCACGTGTCTGATCATGCACTGATCACGTGGCTATCATGCACTGCTCACGTGGCTGATCATGCATGATCACGCAGCTACCATGTACTGGTCACATGACTGATCATGCACTGATCACGTGACTGATCATGCAGTGATCACGTGGCTATCATGCACTACTCACGTGGCTGATCATGCAATGATCATGTAGCTACCATGTACAGGTCACGTGAATGATCATACACCCATCAGGTGACTGATCATGCACTGATCACGTGGCTATCATGCACTGATCACGAGACTGATCATGCACTGATCACGTCTATATCATGCACTGATCACATGACTGCCCATGCACTGATCACGTGGATGATCATACACTAATCATGTGACAGATCATGCACTGATCACGTGGCTGATCATGCACTGATACCGTGACTGAGCATGGACTGATCACATGACTATCATGTAGTGATCACGTGACTTAATGGCGCTGATCATGTGACTGATCATGCGCTGATCATGTTTGCTATCATACACTGATCATGTGCCTCTGGAGGCAATAAACAAAGAGCTGAGTAGGCACGAATCAAACAGTCAGCAGGCAATAATCATGGAACTCAGGTGTGAGGAATCATGCTGCTCAGCTGGCAATAATCAAGCAGCTGAGCAGGCAGGAATTACGCAGCACAGCTGGCAATTGTCAAGCAGATGACAGGCAGGAATCGTGCAGCTCAGCTGGCAATTGTCAAGCAGATGAGCAGACAGTAATCACGCAGCTCAGCAGGCCCAGATCACGTGACTGAGCATGCACTGTTCACGTGGCTGATCATACACTGATCACGTGATGATCATGCACTGATCACTTGGATATCATGCACTGATCACGTGGCTGATCATACACTGTTCACGTGTCTGACCATGCACTGATCACGTGGCTGATCATACACTGCTCACGTAACTGATCATGCACTGATCACGTGGCTATCATGCACTGATCACGTGGCTGAACATGCACTGTTCACGTGGCTGATCACACACCTGTCACGTGACATATCATGCACTGATCACGTGGCACTCATGCACTGATCACGTGGCTGATCATACTCTGCTCACGTAACTCATGCACACATCACGTGGCTATCATGCACTGCTCACGTGGCTCGTCATGGAATGATCACGTAGCTACCATATACTGGTCACGTGACTGATCATGCACAGATCACGTAAATGATCATGCACTGTTCACGTGACTGATCATGTACTGATCACGTGACTGATCATGCACTGATCACGTGGCTATCATGCACTGCTCACGTGGCTGATCATGCAATGATCACGTAGCAACCATGTACTGGTCACGTGACTGATCATGCACTGATCACGTAATTGATCATGCACTGATCACGTGGCTCATCATGCACTGATCACGTGGCTGATCACACATGTATCACGTGACTGATCATGCACTGATCACGTGGCTCTCATGCACTGATCACGTGGCTGTCATGCACTGATCACGTGGATATCATGCACTGATCACGTGGCTGATCACACACGTATCACATGACTGATCATGCACTGATCACGTGGCTATCATGCACTGATCACGTGGCTATCATGCACTGATCACGTGGCTGATCATGCAATGATCACGTAGCTACCATGTACTGGTCACGTGACTGATCATGCACTGATCACGTGGCTGATCATGCACTGATCACGTGGCTGATCATGCACTGATCACGTGGCTGATCACACATGATCACGTGACTGATCATGCACTGATCACGTGGCTATCATGCACTGATCACGTGACTGATCATGCACTGATCACGTCTATATCATGCACTGATCACGTGACTGATGTGCACTGATCACGTGGCTGATCATGCACTGATACCGTGACTGAGCATGGACTGATCACATGACTATCATGTAGTGATCACGTGACTTAATGGCGCTGATCATGTGACTAATCATGCGCTGATCATGTTTGCTATCATACACTGATCATGTGCCTCTGGAGGCAATAAACAAAGAGCTGAGTAGGCACGAATCAAACAGTCAGCAGGCAATAATCATGGAACTCAGGTGTGAGGAATCATGCTGCTCAGCTGGCAATAATCAAGCAGCTGAGCAGGCAGGAATTACGCAGCACAGCTGGCAATTGTCAAGCAGATGACAGGCAGGAATCGTGCAGCTCAGCTGGCAATTGTCAAGCAGATGAGCAGACAGTAATCACGCAGCTCAGCAGGCCCAGATCACGTGACTGAGCATGCACTGTTCACGTGGCTGATCATACACTGATCACGTGATGATCATGCACTGATCACTTGGATATCATGCACTGATCACGTGGCTGATCATACACTGTTCACGTGTCTGACCATGCACTGATCACGTGGCTGATCATACACTGCTCACGTAACTGATCATGCACTGATCACGTGGCTGATCATGCACTGATCACGTGGCTGATCATGCACTGATCACGTGGCTGATCATGCACTGATCACGTGGCTGATCATGCACTGATCACGTGGCTGATCATGCACTGATCACGTGACTGATCATGCACTGATCACGTAACTGATCATGCACTGATCACGTGGCTGATCATGCACTGATCACGTGACTGATCATGCACTGATCACGTGGCTATCATGCACTGATCACGTGGCTGATCATGCACTGATCACGTAGCTACCATGTACTGGTCACGTGACTGATCATGCACTGATCACGTGATTGACTGATCATGCACTGATCACGTGACTGATCATGCACTGATCACGTGGCTGATCATGCACTGATCACGTGGCTGATCATGCACTGATCACGTGGCTGATCATGCACTGATCACGTGGCTGATCATGCACTGATCACGTGACTGATCATGCACTGATCACGTGACTGATCATGCACTGATCACGTGGCTATCATGCACTGATCACGTGGCTGATCATGCACTGATCACGTGACTGATCATGCACTGATCACGTGGCTATCATGCACTACTCACGTGGCTGATCATGCAATGATCATGTAGCTACCATGTACTGGTCACGTGACTGATCATACACCCATCAGGTGACTGATCATGCACTGATCACGTGGCTGATCATGCACTGATCACGTGCCTGATCATGCACTGATCACGTGACTAATCATGCACTGATCACATGGCTATCATGAACTGATCACCTGGCTGATCATGCACTGATCACGTGGCTGATCATGCACTGATACCGTGACTGAGCATGGACTGATCACATGACTATCATGTAGTGATCACGTGACTTAATGGCGCTGATCATGTGACTGATCATGCGCTGATCATGTTTGCTATCATACACTGATCATGTGCCTCTGGAGGCAATAAACAAAGAGCTGAGTAGGCACGAATCAAACAGTCAGCAGGCAATAATCATGGAACTCAGCTGTGAGGAATCATGCTGCTCAGCTGGCAATAATCAAGCAGCTGAGCAGGCAGGAATTACGCAGCACAGCTGGCAATTGTCAAGCAGATGACAGGCAGGAATCGTGCAGCTCAGCTGGCAATTGTCAAGCAGATGAGCAGACAGTAATCACGCAGCTCAGCAGGCCCAGATCACGTGACTGAGCATGCACTGTTCACGTGGCTGATCATACACTGATCACGTGATGATCATGCACTGATCACGTGATATCATGCACTGATCACGTGGCTGATCATACACTGTTCACGTGTCTGACCATGCACTGATCACGTGGCTGATCATACACTGCTCACGTAACTGATCATGCACTGATCACGTGGCTATCATGCACTGATCACGTGGCTGATCATGCACTGATCACGTGGCTATCATGCACTGATCACGTGACTGATCATGCACTGATCACGTGGCTGATCATGCACTGATCACGTGACTGATCATGCACTGATCACGTGAATGATCATGCACTGATCACGTGGCTATCATGCACTGATCACGTGGCTGATCATGCACTGATCACGTAGCTACCATGTACTGGTCACGTGACTGATCATGCACTGATCACGTAACTGATCATGCACTGATCACGTGGCTGATCATGCACTGATCACGTGACTGATCATGCACTGATCACGTGGCTATCATGCACTGATCACGTGGCTGATCATGCACTGATCACGTAGCTACCATGTACTGGTCACGTGACTGATCATGCACTGATCACGTAATTGATCATGCACTGATCACGTGGCTGATCATGCACTGATCACGTGACTGATCATGCACTGATCACGTGACTGATCATGCACTGATCACGTGGCTATCATGCACTGATCACGTGGCTGATCATGCACTGATCACGTGCCTGATCATGCACTGATCACATGACTGATCATGCACTGATCACGTGACTGATCATGCACTGATCACGTGGCTATCATGCACTACTCACGTGGCTGATCATGCAATGATCACGTAGCTACCATGTACTGGTCACGTGACTGATCATGCACTGATCACGTGACTGATCATGCACTGATCACGTGGCTATCATGCACTGATCACGTGGCTGATCATATGCTGATCACGTGCCTGATCATGCACTGATCACGTGACTGATCATGCACTGATCACGTGGCTGATCATGCACTGATCACGTGGCTGATCATGCACTGATCACGTGGCTGATCATGCACTGATCACGTGGCTATCATGCACTGATCACGTGGCTGATCATGCACTGATACCGTGACTGAGCATGGACTGATCACATGACTATCATGTAGTGATCACGTGACTTAATGGCGCTGATCATGTGACTGATCATGCGCTGATCATGTTTGCTATCATACACTGATCATGTGCCTCTGGAGGCAATAAACAAAGAGCTGAGTAGGCACGAATCAAACAGTCAGCAGGCAATAATCATGGAACTCAGGTGTGAGGAATCATGCTGCTCAGCTGGCAATAATCAAGCAGCTGAGCAGGCAGGAATTATGCAGCACAGCTGGCAATTGTCAAGCAGATGACAGGCAGGAATCATGCAGCTCAGCTGGCAATTGTCAAGCAGATGAGCAGACAGTAATCACGCAGCTCAGCAGGCCCTGATCACGTGACTGAGCATGCACTGTTCACGTGGCTGATCATACACTGATCACGTGATTGATCATGCACTGATCACTTGGATATCATGCACTGATCACGTGGCTGATCATACACTGTTCACGTGTCTGACCATGCACTGATCACGTGGCTGATCATACACTGCTCACGTAACTGATCATGCACTGATCACGTGGCTGATCATGCACTGATCACGTGGCTGATCATGCACTGATCACGTGGCTGATCATGCACTGATCACGTGGCTATCATGCACTGATCACGTGGCTGATCATGCACTGATCACGTGGCTGATCATGCACTGATCACGTAGCTATCATGCACTGATCACGTGGCTGATCATGCACTGATCACGTAACTGATCATGCACTGATCACGTGGCTGATCATGCACTGATCACGTGACTGATCATGCACTGATCACGTGACTGATCATGCACTGATCACGTGACTGATCATGCACTGATCACGTGGCTGATCATGCACTGATCACGTGGCTGATCATGCACTGATCACGTGACTGATCATGCACTGATCACGTGGCTATCATGCACTGATCACGTGGCTGATCATGCACTGATCACGTGGCTACCATGTACTGGTCACGTGACTGATCATGCACTGATCACGTAATTGATCATGCACTGATCACGTGACTGATCATGCACTGATCACGTGGTGATCATGCACTGATCACGTGACTGATCATGCACTGATCACGTGGCTATCATGCACTGATCACGTGGCTGATCATGCACTGATCACGTGGCTATCATGCACTGATCACGTGGCTGATCATGCACTGATCACGTGGCTGATCACACTGTCACGTGACTATCATGCACTGATCACGTGGCACTCATGCACTGATCACGTGGCTGATCATGCACTGATCACGTAACTCATGCACTGATCACGTGGCTATCATGCACTGATCACGTGGCTGATCATGCACTGATCACGTGGCTACCATGCACTGATCACGTGACTGATCATGCACTGATCACGTGGCTGATCATGCACTGATCACGTGACTGATCATGCACTGATCACGTGACTGATCATGCACTGATCACGTGGCTATCATGCACTGATCACGTGGCTGATCATGCACTGATCACGTGGCTACCATGTACTGATCACGTGACTGATCATGCACTGATCACGTAATTGATCATGCACTGATCACGTGGCTGATCATGCACTGATCACGTGGCTGATCACACTGATCACGTGACTGATCATGCACTGATCACGTGGCTGATCATGCACTGATCACGTGGCTATCATGCACTGATCACGTGGCTGATCATGCACTGATCACGTGACTGATCATGCACTGATCACGTGGCTGATCATGCACTGATCACGTGGCTATCATGCACTGATCACGTGGCTGATCATGCAATGATCACGTAGCTACCATGTACTGGTCACGTGACTGATCATGCACTGATCACGTGGCTGATCATGCACTGATCACGTGGCTGATCATGCACTGATCACGTGGCTGATCACATGATCACGTGACTGATCATGCACTGATCACGTGGCTATCATGCACTGATCACGTGACTGATCATGCACTGATCACGTCTATATCATGCACTGATCACATGACTGCCCATGCACTGATCACGTGGATGATCATACACTAATCATGTGACAGATCATGCACTGATCACGTGGCTGATCATGCACTGATACCGTGACTGAGCATGGACTGATCACATGACTATCATGTAGTGATCACGTGACTTAATGGCGCTGATCATGTGACTGATCATGCGCTGATCATGTTTGCTATCATACACTGATCATGTGCCTCTGGAGGCAATAAACAAAGAGCTGAGTAGGCACGAATCAAACAGTCAGCAGGCAATAATCATGGAACTCAGGTGTGAGGAATCATGCTGCTCAGCTGGCAATAATCAAGCAGCTGAGCAGGCAGGAATTACGCAGCACAGCTGGCAATTGTCAAGCAGATGACAGGCAGGAATCGTGCAGCTCAGCTGGCAATTGTCAAGCAGATGAGCAGACAGTAATCACGCAGCTCAGCAGGCCCAGATCACGTGACTGAGCATGCACTGTTCACGTGGCTGATCATACACTGATCACGTGATGATCATGCACTGATCACTTGGATATCATGCACTGATCACGTGGCTGATCATACACTGTTCACGTGTCTGACCATGCACTGATCACGTGGCTGATCATGCACTGCTCACGTAACTGATCATGCACTGATCACGTGGCTGATCATGCACTGATCACGTGGCTGATCATGCACTGATCACGTGGCTATCATGCACTGATCACGTGGCTGATCATGCACTGATCACGTGGCTGATCATGCACTGATCACGTGACTGATCATGCACTGATCACGTAACTGATCATGCACTGATCACGTGGCTGATCATGCACTGATCACGTGACTGATCATGCACTGATCACGTGGCTATCATGCACTGATCACGTGGCTGATCATGCACTGATCACGTAGCTACCATGCACTGGTCACGTGACTGATCATGCACTGATCACGTAATTGATCATGCACTGATCACGTGGACTGATCATGCACTGATCACGTGACTGATCATGCACTGATCACGTGGCTATCATGCACTGATCACGTGGCTGATCATGCACTGATCACGTGGCTATCATGCACTGATCACGTGGCTGATCATGCACTGATCACGTGACTGATCATGCACTGATCACGTGACTGATCATGCACTGATCACGTGGCTATCATGCACTGATCACGTGGCTGATCATGCACTGTCACGTGACTGATCATGCACTGATCATGACTGATCATGCACTGATCACGTGGCTATCATGCACTACTCACGTGGCTGATCATGCAATGATCATGTAGCTACCATGTACTGGTCACGTGACTGATCATACACCCATCAGGTGACTGATCATGCACTGATCACGTGGCTGATCATGCACTGATCACGTGACTGATCATGCACTGATCACGTGACTGATCATGCACTGATCACATGCTATCATGCACTGATCACCTTGCTGATCATGCACTGATCACGTGGCTGATCATGCACTGATACCGTGACTGAGCATGGACTGATCACATGACTATCATGTAGTGATCACGTGACTTAATGGCGCTGATCATGTGACTGATCATGCACTGATCATGTTTGCTATCATACACTGATCATGTGCCTCTGGAGGCAATAAACAAAGAGCTGAGTAGGCACGAATCAAACAGTCAGCAGGCAATAATCATGGAACTCAGGTGTGAGGAATCATGCTGCTCAGCTGGCAATAATCAAGCAGCTGAGCAGGCAGGAATTACAGCACAGCTGGCAATTGTCAAGCAGATGACAGGCAGGAATCGTGCAGCTCAGCTGGCAATTGTCAAGCAGATGAGCAGACAGTAATCACGCAGCTCAGCAGGCCCAGATCACGTGACTGAGCATGCACTGTTCACGTGGCTGATCATACACTGATCACGTGATGATCATGCACTGATCACGTGACTGATCATGCACTGATCACGTGGCTGATCATACACTGTTCACGTGTCTGACCATGCACTGATCACGTGGCTGATCATACACTGCTCACGTAACTGATCATGCACTGATCACGTGGCTATCATGCACTGATCACGTGGCTGATCATGCACTGATCACGTGGCTATCATGCACTGATCACGTGACTGATCATGCACTGATCACGTGGCTGATCATGCACTGATCACGTGGCTGATCATGCACTGATCACGTGACTGATCATGCACTGATCACGTGGCTATCATGCACTGATCACGTGGCTGATCATGCACTGATCACGTAGCTACCATGTACTGGTCACGTGACTGATCATGCACTGATCACGTAACTGATCATGCACTGATCACGTGGCTGATCATGCACTGATCACGTGACTGATCATGCACTGATCACGTGGCTATCATGCACTGATCACGTGGCTGATCATGCACTGATCGCAGCTACCATGTACTGGTGACTGATCATGCACTGATCACGTAATTGATCATGCACTGATCACGTGGCTGATCATGCACTGATCACGTGCTGATCATGCACTGATCACGTGACTGATCATGCACTGATCACGTGGCTATCATGCACTGATCACGTGGCTGATCATGCACTGATCACGTGCCTGATCATGCACTGATCACATGACTGATCATGCACTGATCACGTGACTGATCATGCACTGATCACGTGGCTATCATGCACTGCTCACGTGGCTGATCATGCAATGATCATGTAGCTACCATGTACTGGTCACGTGACTGATCATGCACTGATCACGTGACTGATCATGCACTGATCACGTGGCTATCATGCACTGATCACGTGGCTGATCATGCACTGATCACGTGCCTGATCATGCACTGATCACGTGACTGATCATGCACTGATCACGTGGCTGTCATGCACTGATCACGTGGCTGATCATGCACTGATCACGTGGCTGATCATGCACTGATCACGTGGCTGATCATGCACTGATCACGTGGCTGATCATGCACTGATACCGTGACTGAGCATGGACTGATCACATGACTATCATGTAGTGATCACGTGACTTAATGGCGCTGATCATGTGACTGATCATGCGCTGATCATGTTTGCTATCATACACTGATCATGTGCCTCTGGAGGCAATAAACAAAGAGCTGAGTAGGCACGAATCAAACAGTCAGCAGGCAATAATCATGGAACTCAGGTGTGAGGAATCATGCTGCTCAGCTGGCAATAATCAAGCAGCTGAGCAGGCAGGAATTACGCAGCACAGCTGGCAATTGTCAAGCAGATGACAGGCAGGAATCGTGCAGCTCAGCTGGCAATTGTCAAGCAGATGAGCAGACAGTAATCACGCAGCTCAGCAGGCCCAGATCACGTGACTGAGCATGCACTGTTCACGTGGCTGATCATACACTGATCACGTGATGATCATGCACTGATCACTTGGATATCATGCACTGATCACGTGGCTGATCATACACTGTTCACGTGTCTGACCATGCACTGATCACGTGGCTGATCATGCACTGATCACGTGGCTGATCATGCACTGATCACGTGGCTGATCACACACTGTCACGTGACATATCATGCACTGATCACGTGGCACTCATGCACTGATCACGTGGCTGATCATACTCTGCTCACGTAACTCATGCACACATCACGTGGCTATCATGCACTGCTCACGTGGCTCGTCATGGAATGATCACGTAGCTACCATATACTGGTCACGTGACTGATCATGCACTGATCACGTAAATGATCATGCACTGTTCACGTGACTGATCATGTACTGATCACGTGACTGATCATGCACTGATCACGTGGCTATCATGCACTGCTCACGTGGCTGATCATGCAATGATCACGTAGCAACCATGTACTGGTCACGTGACTGATCATGCACTGATCACGTAATTGATCATGCACTGATCACGTGGCTGATCATGCATGATCACGTGACTGATCATGCACTGATCACGTGGCTGATCATGCACTGATCACGTGGCTGTCATGCACTGATCACGTGGCTATCATGCACTGATCACGTGGCTGATCATGTATCACATGACTGATCATGCACTGATCACGTGGCTATCATGCACTGATCACGTGGCTATCATGCACTGATCACGTGGCTGATCATGCACTGATCACGTGGCTACCATGCACTGATCACGTGACTGATCATGCACTGATCACGTGGCTGATCATGCACTGATCACGTGGCTGATCATGCACTGATCACGTGGCTGATCATGCACTGATCACGTGACTGATCATGCACTGATCACGTGACTGATCATGCACTGATCACGTGGCTATCATGCACTGATCACGTGGCTGATCATGCACTGATCACGTGACTGATCATGCACTGATCACGTGGCTGATCATGCACTGATCACGTGGCTGATCATGCACTGATCACGTGACTGATCATGCACTGATCACGTGACTGATCATGCACTGATCACGTGGCTATCATGCACTGATCACGTGGCTGACATGCACTGATCACGTGCCTGATCATGCACTGATCACGTGGCTGATCATGCACTGATCACGTGACTGATCATGCACTGATCACGTGTCTGATCATGCACTGATCACGTGGCTATCATGCACTGATCACGTGGCTGATCATGCATGATCACGCAGCTACCATGTACTGGTCACATGACTGATCATGCACTGATCACGTGACTGATCATGCACTGATCACGTGGCTATCATGCACTACTCACGTGGCTGATCATGCAATGATCATGTAGCTACCATGTACAGGTCACGTGAATGATCATACACCCATCAGGTGACTGATCATGCACTGATCACGTGGCTATCATGCACTGATCACGAGACTGATCATGCACTGATCACGTCTATATCATGCACTGATCACATGACTGCCCATGCACTGATCACGTGGATGATCATACACTAATCTTGTGACAGATCATGCACTGATCACGTGGCTGATCATGCACTGATACCGTGACTGAGCATGGACTGATCACATGACTATCATGTAGTGATCACGTGACTTAATGGCGCTGATCATGTGACTGATCATGCGCTGATCATGTTTGCTATCATACACTGATCATGTGCCTCTGGAGGCAATAAACAAAGAGCTGAGTAGGCACGAATCAAACAGTCAGCAGGCAATAATCATGGAACTCAGGTGTGAGGAATCATGCTGCTCAGCTGGCAATAATCAAGCAGCTGAGCAGGCAGGAATTACGCAGCACAGCTGGCAATTGTCAAGCAGATGACAGGCAGGAATCGTGCAGCTCAGCTGGCAATTGTCAAGCAGATGAGCAGACAGTAATCACGCAGCTCAGCAGGCCCAGATCACGTGACTGAGCATGCACTGTTCACGTGGCTGATCATACACTGATCACGTGATGATCATGCACTGATCACGTGGATATCATGCACTGATCACGTGGCTGATCATGCACTGTTCACGTGTCTGATCATGCACTGATCACGTGGCTGATCATGCACTGATCACGTGGCTGATCATGCACTGATCACGTGGCTGATCATGCACTGATCACGTGGCTGATCACACTGTATCACGTGACTGATCATGCACTGATCACGTGGCTATCATGCACTGATCACGTGGCTATCATGCACTGATCACGTGGCTGATCATGCACTGATCACGTGACTGATCATGCACTGATCACGTGGCTGATCATGCACTGATCACGTGACTGATCATGCACTGATCACGTGGCTATCATGCACTGATCACGTGGCTGATCATGCACTGATCACGTGACTGATCATGCACTGATCACGTGGCTGATCATGCACTGATCACGTGACTGATCATGCACTGATCACGTGGCTATCATGCACTGATCACGTGGCTGATCATGCACTGATCACGTGGCTGATCATACACTGTCACGTGACTATCATGCACTGATCACGTGGCATCATGCACTGATCACGTGGCTGATCATGCACTGATCACGTGACTCATGCACTGATCACGTGGCTATCATGCACTGATCACGTGGCTGTCATGCACTGATCACGTGCTACCATATACTGATCACGTGACTGATCATGCACTGATCACGTGGCTGATCATGCACTGATCACGTGACTGATCATGCACTGATCACGTGACTGATCATGCACTGATCACGTGGCTATCATGCACTGATCACGTGGCTGATCATGCACTGATCACGTAGCTACCATGTACTGGTCACGTGACTGATCATGCACTGATCACGTAACTGATCATGCACTGATCACGTGGCTGATCATGCACTGATCACGTGGCTGATCACATGATCACGTGACTGATCATGCACTGATCACGTGGCTCTCATGCACTGATCACGTGGCTGATCATGCACTGATCACGTGGCTATCATGCACTGATCACGTGGCTGATCACACGTATCACATGACTGATCATGCACTGATCACGTGGCTATCATGCACTGATCACGTGGCTGATCATGCACTGATCACGTGGCTACCATGCACTGTCACGTGACTGATCATGCACTGATCACGTAACTGATCATGCACTGATCACGTGGCTGATCATGCACTGATCACGTGGCTGATCATGCACTGATCACGTGGCTGATCATGCACTGATCACGTGACTGATCATGCACTGATCACGTGGCTGATCATGCACTGATCACGTGACTGATCATGCACTGATCACGTGGCTGATCACATGATCACGTGACTGATCATGCACTGATCACGTGGCTGATCATGCACTGATCACGTGGCTGATCATGCACTGATCACGTGGCTATCATGCACTGATCACGTGGCTGATCATGCACTGATCACGTGACTGATCATGCACTGATCACGTGGCTATCATGCACTGATCACGTGGCTGATCATGCACTGATCACGTAGCTACCATGCACTGATCACGTGACTGATCATGCACTGATCACGTGACTGATCATGCACTGATCACGTGGCTATCATGCACTGATCACGTGGCTGATCATGCACTGATCACGTGACTGATCATGCACTGATCACGTGGCTGATCATGCACTGATCACGTGACTGATCATGCACTGATCACGTGACTGATCATGCACTGATCACGTGGCTATCATGCACTGATCTCGTGGCTGATCATGCATGATCACGGCTACCATGTACTGGTCACATGACTGATCATGCACTGATCACGTGACTGATCATGCAGTGATCACGTGGCTATCATGCACTACTCACGTGGCTGATCATGCAATGATCATGTAGCTACCATGTACAGGTCACGTGAATGATCATACACCCATCAGGTGACTGATCATGCACTGATCACGTGGCTATCATGCACTGATCACGTGACTGATCATGCACTGATCACGTCTATATCATGCACTGATCACATGACTGCCCATGCACTGATCACGTGGATGATCATACACTAATCATGTGACAGATCATGCACTGATCACGTGGCTGATCATGCACTGATACCGTGACTGAGCATGGACTGATCACATGACTATCATGTAGTGATCACGTGACTTAATGGCGCTGATCATGTGACTGATCATGCGCTGATCATGTTTGCTATCATACACTGATCATGTGCCTCTGGAGGCAATAAACAAAGAGCTGAGTAGGCACGAATCAAACAGTCAGCAGGCAATAATCATGGAACTCAGCTGTGAGGAATCATGCTGCTCAGCTGGCAATAATCAAGCAGCTGAGCAGGCAGGAATTACGCAGCACAGCTGGCAATTGTCAAGCAGATGACAGGCAGGAATCGTGCAGCTCAGCTGGCAATTGTCAAGCAGATGAGCAGACAGTAATCACGCAGCTCAGCAGGCCCAGATCACGTGACTGAGCATGCACTGTTCACGTGGCTGATCATACACTGATCACGTGATGATCATGCACTGATCACGTGGATATCATGCACTGATCACGTGGCTGATCATGCACTGATCACGTGGCTGATCATGCACTGATCACGTGGCTGATCACACTGTATCATGACTGATCATGCACTGATCACGTGGCTATCATGCACTGATCACGTGGCTATCATGCACTGATCACGTGGCTGATCATGCACTGATCACGTAGCTACCATGCACTGATCACGTGACTGATCATGCACTGATCACGTAATTGATCATGCACTGATCACGTGGCTGATCATGCACTGATCACGTGGCTGATCATGCACTGATCACAACTGATCATGCACTGATCACGTGACTGATCATGCACTGATCACGTGGCTATCATGCACTGATCACGTGGCTGATCATGCACTGATCACGTGACTGATCATGCACTGATCACGTGGCTGATCATGCACTGATCACGTGACTGATCATGCACTGATCACGTGTCTGATCATGCACTGATCACGTGGCTATCATGCACTGATCACGTGGCTGATCATGCATGATCACGCAGCTACCATGTACTGGTCACATGACTGATCATGCACTGATCACGTGACTGATCATGCACTGATCACGTGGCTATCATGCACTACTCACGTGGCTGATCATGCAATGATCATGTAGCTACCATGTACAGGTCACGTGAATGATCATACACCCATCAGGTGACTGATCATGCACTGATCACGTGGCTATCATGCACTGATCACGTGACTGATCATGCACTGATCACGTCTATATCATGCACTGATCACATGACTGCCCATGCACTGATCACGTGGATGATCATACACTGATCTTGTGACAGATCATGCACTGATCACGTGGCTGATCATGCACTGATACCGTGACTGAGCATGGACTGATCACATGACTATCATGTAGTGATCACGTGACTTAATGGCGCTGATCATGTGACTGATCATGCGCTGATCATGTTTGCTATCATACACTGATCATGTGCCTCTGGAGGCAATAAACAAAGAGCTGAGTAGGCACGAATCAAACAGTCAGCAGGCAATAATCATGGAACTCAGCTGTGAGGAATCATGCTGCTCAGCTGGCAATAATCAAGCAGCTGAGCAGGCAGGAATTACGCAGCACAGCTGGCAATTGTCAAGCAGATGACAGGCAGGAATCGTGCAGCTCAGCTGGCAATTGTCAAGCAGATGAGCAGACAGTAATCACGCAGCTCAGCAGGCCCAGATCACGTGACTGAGCATGCACTGTTCACGTGGCTGATCATACACTGATCACGTGACTGATCATGCACTGATCACGTGGCTGATCATGCACTGATCACGTGACTGATCATGCACTGATCACGTGGCTATCATGCACTGATCACGTGGCTGATCATACACTGTCACGTGACTATCATGCACTGATCACGTGGCACTCATGCACTGATCACGTGGCTGATCACACTGATCACGTGACTGATCATGCACTGATCACGTGGCTGATCATGCACTGATCACGTGGCTGATCATGCACTGATCACGTGACATCATGATCACGTGGCACTCATGCACTGATCACGTGGCTGATCATGCACTGATCACGTAACTGATCATGCACTGATCACGTGGCTATCATGCACTGATCACGTGGCTGATCATGCACTGATCACGTGGCTGATCACACACTGTCACGTGACTATCATGCACTGATCACGTGGCACTCATGCACTGATCACGTGGCTGATCATGCACTGATCACGTGACTCATGCACACATCACGTGGCTATCATGCACTGATCACGTGGCTGATCATGCAATGATCACGTAGCACCATATACTGTCACGTGACTGATCATGCACTGATCACGTAAATGATCATGCACTGATCACGTGACTGATCATGCACTGATCACGTGACTGATCATGCACTGATCACGTGGCTATCATGCACTGATCACGTGGCTGATCATGCACGATCACGTAGCTACCATGTACTGGTCACGTGACTGATCATGCACTGATCACGTAATTGATCATGCACTGATCACGTGGCTCATCATGCACTGATCACGTGGCTGATCACACATGTATCACGTGACTGATCATGCACTGATCACGTGGCTCTCATGCACTGATCACGTGGCTGTCATGCACTGATCACGTGGATATCATGCACTGATCACGTGGCTGATCACACGTATCACATGACTGATCATGCACTGATCACGTGGCTATCATGCACTGATCACGTGGCTATCATGCACTGATCACGTGGCTGATCATGCAATGATCACGTAGCTACCATGTACTGTCACGTGACTGATCATGCACTGATCACGTAATTGATCATGCACTGATCACGTGGCTGATCATGCACTGATCACGTGGCTGATCATGCACTGATCACATAACTGATCATGCACTGATCACGTGACTGATCATGCACTGATCACGTGGCTATCATGCACTGATCACGTGGCTGACATACACTGATCACGTGCTGATCATGCACTGATCACGTGGCTGATCATGCACTGATCACGTGACTGATCATGCACTGATCACGTGACTGATCATGCACTGATCACGTGGCTATCATGCACTGCTCACGTGGCTGATCATGCATGATCACGCAGCTACCATGTACTGGTCACATGACTGATCATGCACTGATCACGTGACTGATCATGCACTGATCACGTGGCTATCATGCACTACTCACGTGGCTGATCATGCAATGATCATGTAGCTACCATGTACAGGTCACGTGAATGATCATACACCCATCAGGTGACTGATCATGCACTGATCACGTGGCTATCATGCACTGATCACGAGACTGATCATGCACTGATCACGTCTATATCATGCACTGATCACATGACTGCCCGTGCACTGATCACGTGGATGATCATACACTAATCATGTGACAGATCATGCACTGATCACGTGGCTGATCATGCACTGATACCGTGACTGAGCATGGACTGATCACATGACTATCATGTAGTGATCACGTGACTTAATGGCGCTGATCATGTGACTGATCATGCGCTGATCATGTTTGCTATCATACACTGATCATGTGCCTCTGGAGGCAATAAACAAAGAGCTGAGTAGGCACGAATCAAACAGTCAGCAGGCAATAATCATGGAACTCAGCTGTGAGGAATCATGCTGCTCAGCTGGCAATAATCAAGCAGCTGAGCAGGCAGGAATTACGCAGCACAGCTGGCAATTGTCAAGCAGATGACAGGCAGGAATCGTGCAGCTCAGCTGGCAATTGTCAAGCAGATGAGCAGACAGTAATCACGCAGCTCAGCAGGCCCTGATCACGTGACTGAGCATGCACTGTTCACGTGGCTGATCATACACTGATCACGTGACTGATCATGCACTGATCACGTGGCTGATCATGCACTGATCACGTGACTGATCATGCACTGATCACGTGGCTGATCATGCACTGATCACGTGGCTGATCACACACTGTCACGTGACTATCATGCACTGATCACGTGGCATCATGCACTGATCACGTGGCTGATCATGCACTGATCACGTGACTGATCATGCACTGATCACGTGGCTGATCATGCACTGATCACGTGGCTGATCACACACTGATCACGTGACTATCATGCACTGATCACGTGGCACTCATGCACTGATCACGTGGCTGATCATACACTGATCACGTGACTGATCATGCACTGATCACGTGGCTATCATGCACTGATCACGTGGCTGATCATGCACTGATCACGTGGCTGATCACACACTGTCACGTGACTATCATGCACTGATCACGTGGCACTCATGCACTGATCACGTGGCTGATCATACACTGATCACGTAACTCATGCACATCACGTGGCTATCATGCACTGATCACGTGGCTGTCATGCAATGATCACGTAGCAACCATATACTGTACGTGACTGATCATGCACTGATCACGTGGCTGATCATGCACTGATCACGTGACTGATCATGCACTGATCACGTGACTGATCATGCACTGATCACGTGGCTATCATGCACTGATCACGTGGCTGATCATGCACGATCACGTAACCATGTACTGGTCACGTGACTGATCATGCACTGATCACGTAATTGATCATGCACTGATCACGTGGCTGATCATGCACTGATCACGTGGCTGATCACACATGATCACGTGACTGATCATGCACTGATCACGTGGCTATCATGCACTGATCACGTGGCTGTCATGCACTGATCACGTGGATATCATGCACTGATCACGTGGCTGATCACTGCGTATCACATGACTGATCATGCACTGATCACGTGGCTATCATGCACTGATCACGTGGCTATCATGCACTGATCACGTGGCTGATCATGCAATGATCACGTAGCTACCATGTACTGGTCACGTGACTGATCATGCACTGATCACGTAATTGATCATGCACTGATCATGTGGCTGATCATGCACTGATCACGTGGCTGATCATGCACTGATCACGTGACTGATCATGCACTGATCACGTGACTGATCATGCACTGATCACGTGGCTATCATGCACTGATCACGTGGCTGACATACACTGATCACGTGCCTGGTCATGCACTGATCACGTGGCTGATCATGCACTGATCACGTGACTGATCATGCACTGATCACGTGACTGATCATGCACTGATCACGTGGCTATCATGCACTGCTCACGTGGCTGATCATGCCATGATCACGCAGCTACCATGTACTGGTCACATGACTGATCATGCACTGATCACGTGACTGATCATGCACTGATCACGTGGCTATCATGCACTACTCACGTGGCTGATCATGCAATGATCATGTAGCTACCATGTACAGGTCACGTGAATGATCATACACCCATCAGGTGACTGATCATGCACTGATCACGTGGCTATCATGCACTGATCACGAGACTGATCATGCACTGATCACGTCTATATCATGCACTGATCACATGACTGCCATGCACTGATCACGTGGATGATCATACACTAATCTTGTGACAGATCATGCACTGATCACGTGGCTGATCATGCACTGATACCGTGACTGAGCATGGACTGATCACATGACTATCATGTAGTGATCACGTGACTTAATGGCGCTGATCATGTGACTGATCATGCGCTGATCATGTTTGCTATCATACACTGATCATGTGCCTCTGGAGGCAATAAACAAAGAGCTGAGTAGGCACGAATCAAACAGTCAGCAGGCAATAATCATGGAACTCAGCTGTGAGGAATCATGCTGCTCAGCTGGCAATAATCAAGCAGCTGAGCAGGCAGGAATTACGCAGCACAGCTGGCAATTGTCAAGCAGATGACAGGCAGGAATCGTGCAGCTCAGCTGGCAATTGTCAAGCAGATGAGCAGACAGTAATCACGCAGCTCAGCAGGCCCAGATCACGTGACTGAGCATGCACTGTTCACGTGGCTGATCATACACTGATCACGTGACTGATCATGCACTGATCACGTGGCTGATCATGCACTGATCACGTGGCTGATCATGCACTGATCACGTGGCTGATCATGCACTGATCACGTGGCTGATCACACTGATCACGTGACTGATCATGCACTGATCACGTGGCATCATGCACTGATCACGTGGCTGATCATGCACTGATCACGTGGCTGATCATGCACTGATCACGTGGCTGATCATGCACTGATCACGTGGCTGATCACACACTGATCACGTGACTATCATGCACTGATCACGTGGCACTCATGCACTGATCACGTGGCTGATCATGCACTGCTCACGTACTGATCATGCACTGATCACGTGGCTATCATGCACTGATCACGTGGCTGATCATGCACTGATCACGTGGCTGATCATGCACTGTCACGTGACTATCATGCACTGATCACGTGGCACTCATGCACTGATCACGTGGCTGATCATGCACTGATCACGTGACTCATGCACTGATCACGTGGCTATCATGCACTGATCACGTGGCTGATCATGCAATGATCACGTAGCAACCATATACTGGTCACGTGACTGATCATGCACTGATCACGTAAATGATCATGCACTGATCACGTGACTGATCATGCACTGATCACGTGACTGATCATGCACTGATCACGTGGCTATCATGCACTGATCACGTGGCTGATCATGCACGATCACGCTGTAACCATGTACTGGTCACGTGACTGATCATGCACTGATCACGTAATTGATCATGCACTGATCACGTGGCTGATCATGCACTGATCACGTGGCTGATCACACTGATCACGTGACTGATCATGCACTGATCACGTGGCTATCATGCACTGATCACGTGGCTGATCATGCACTGATCACGTGGCTATCATGCACTGATCACGTGGCTGATCATGCACTGATCACGTGGCTATCATGCACTGATCACGTGGCTGATCATGCACTGATCACGTAGCTACCATGCACTGATCACGTGACTGATCATGCACTGATCACGTAACTGATCATGCACTGATCATGTGGCTGATCATGCACTGATCACGTGGCTGATCATGCACTGATCAACTGATCATGCACTGATCACGTGACTGATCATGCACTGATCACGTGGCTATCATGCACTGATCACGTGGCTGATCATGCACTGATCACGTGCCTGATCATGCACTGATCACGTGGCTGATCATGCACTGATCACGTGACTGATCATGCACTGATCACGTGACTGATCATGCACTGATCACGTGGCTATCATGCACTGATCACGTGGCTGATCATGCATGATCACGCAGCTACCATGTACTGGTCACATGACTGATCATGCACTGATCACGTGACTGATCATGCAGTGATCACGTGGCTATCATGCACTACTCACGTGGCTGATCATGCAATGATCATGTAGCTACCATGTACAGGTCACGTGAATGATCATACACCCATCAGGTGACTGATCATGCACTGATCACGTGGCTATCATGCACTGATCACGAGACTGATCATGCACTGATCACGTCTATATCATGCACTGATCACATGACTGCCCATGCACTGATCACGTGGATGATCATACACTAATCTTGTGACAGATCATGCACTGATCACGTGGCTGATCATGCACTGATACCGTGACTGAGCATGGACTGATCACATGACTATCATGTAGTGATCACGTGACTTAATGGCGCTGATCATGTGACTGATCATGCGCTGATCATGTTTGCTATCATACACTGATCATGTGCCTCTGGAGGCAATAAACAAAGAGCTGAGTAGGCACGAATCAAACAGTCAGCAGGCAATAATCATGGAACTCAGCTGTGAGGAATCATGCTGCTCAGCTGGCAATAATCAAGCAGCTGAGCAGGCAGGAATTACGCAGCACAGCTGGCAATTGTCAAGCAGATGACAGGCAGGAATCGTGCAGCTCAGCTGGCAATTGTCAAGCAGATGAGCAGACAGTAATCACGCAGCTCAGCAGGCCCAGATCACGTGACTGAGCATGCACTGTTCACGTGGCTGATCATACACTGATCACGTGACTGATCATGCACTGATCACGTGGCTGATCATGCACTGATCACGTGGCTGATCATGCACTGATCACGTGGCTATCATGCACTGATCACGTGGCTGATCACACTGATCACGTGACTGATCATGCACTGATCACGTGGCATCATGCACTGATCACGTGGCTGATCATGCACTGATCACGTGGCTGATCATGCACTGATCACGTGGCTGATCATGCACTGATCACGTGGCTGATCACACACTGTCACGTGACATATCATGCACTGATCACGTGGCACTCATGCACTGATCACGTGGCTGATCATACACTGATCATGTAACTCATGCACATCACGTGGCTATCATGCACTGCTCACGTGGCTGTCATGCAATGATCACGTAGCTACCATATACTGGTCACGTGACTGATCATGCACTGATCACGTAAATGATCATGCACTGTTCACGTGACTGATCATGCACTGATCACGTGACTGATCATGCACTGATCACGTGGCTATCATGCACTGATCACGTGGCTGATCATGCACTGATCACGTAGCTACCATGCACTGATCACGTGACTGATCATGCACTGATCACGTAATTGATCATGCACTGATCACGTGGCTGATCATGCACTGATCACGTGGCTGATCATGCACTGATCACGTGGCTGATCATGCACTGATACCGTGACTGAGCATGGACTGATCACATGACTATCATGTAGTGATCACGTGACTTAATGGCACTGATCATGTGACTGATCATGCGCTGATCATGTTTGCTATCATACACTGATCATGTGCCTCTGGAGGCAATAAACAAAGAGCTGAGTAGGCACGAATCAAACAGTCAGCAGGCAATAATCATGGAACTCAGGTGTGAGGAATCATGCTGCTCAGCTGGCAATAATCAAGCAGCTGAGCAGGCAGGAATTACGCAGCACAGCTGGCAATTGTCAAGCAGATGACAGGCAGGAATCATGCAGCTCAGCTGGCAATTGTCAAGCAGATGAGCAGACAGTAATCACGCAGCTCAGCAGGCCCTGATCACGTGACTGAGCATGCACTGTTCACGTGGCTGATCATACACTGATCACGTGATGATCATGCACTGATCACGTGGATATCATGCACTGATCACGTGGCTGATCATACACTGTTCACGTGTCTGACCATGCACTGATCACGTGGCTGATCATACACTGCTCACGTAACTGATCATGCACTGATCACGTGGCTATCATGCACTGATCACGTGGCTGAACATGCACTGTTCACGTGGCTGATCACACACTGTCACGTGACATATCATGCACTGATCACGTGGCACTCATGCACTGATCACGTGGCTGATCATACTCTGCTCACGTAACTCATGCACACATCACGTGGCTATCATGCACTGCTCACGTGGCTCGTCATGGAATGATCACGTAGCAACCATATACTGGTCACGTGACTGATCATGCACAGATCACGTAAATGATCATGCACTGTTCACGTGACTGATCATGCACTGATCACGTGACTGATCATGCACTGATCACGTGGCTATCATGCTCTGCTCACGTGGCTGATCATGCAATGATCACGTAGCAACCATGTACTGGTCACGTGACTGATCATGCACTGATCACGTAATTGATCATGCACTGATCACGTGGCTGATCATGCATGTATCACGTGACTGATCATGCACTGATCACGTGGCTCTCATGCACTGATCACGTGGCTGTCATGCACTGATCACGTGGATATCATGCACTGATCACGTGGCTGATCATGCACGTATCACATGACTGATCATGCACTGATCACGTGGCTATCATGCACTGATCACGTGGCTATCATGCACTGATCACGTGGCTGATCAGGCAATGATCACGTAGCTACCATGTACTGGTCACGTGACTGATCATGCACTGATCACGTAATTGATCATGCACTGATCATGTGGCTGATCATGCACTGATCACGTGGCTGATCATACACTGATCACATAACTGATCATGCACTGATCACGTGACTGATCATGCACTGATCACGTGGCTATCATGCACTGATCACGTGGCTGGACATACACTGATCACGTGCCTGATCATGCACTGATCACGTGGCTGATCATGCACTGATCACGTGACTGATCATGCACTGATCTCGTGTCTGATCATGCACTGATCACGTGGCTATCATGCACTGCTCACGTGGCTGATCATGCCATGATCACGCAGCTACCATGTACTGGTCACATGACTGATCATGCACTGATCACGTGACTGATCATGCAGTGATCACGTGGCTATCATGCACTACTCACGTGGCTGATCATGCAATGATCATGTAGCTACCATGTACAGGTCACGTGAATGATCATACACCCATCAGGTGACTGATCATGCACTGATCACGTGGCTATCATGCACTGATCACGAGACTGATCATGCACTGATCACGTCTATATCATGCACTGATCACATGACTGCCCGTGCACTGATCACGTGGATGATCATACACTAATCATGTGACAGATCATGCACTGATCACGTGGCTGATCATGCACTGATACCGTGACTGAGCATGGACTGATCACATGACTATCATGTAGTGATCACGTGACTTAATGGCGCTGATCATGTGACTGATCATGCGCTGATCATGTTTGCTATCATACAGTGATCATGTGCCTCTGGAGGCAATAAACAAAGAGCTGAGTAGGCACGAATCAAACAGTCAGCAGGCAATAATCATGGAACTCAGGTGTGAGGAATCATGCTGCTCAGCTGGCAATAATCAAGCAGCTGAGCAGGCAGGAATTCAGCACAGCTGGCAATTGTCAAGCAGATGACAGGCAGGAATCGTGCAGCTCAGCTGGCAATTGTCAAGCAGATGAGCAGACAGTAATCACGCAGCTCAGCAGGCCCAGATCACGTGACTGAGCATGCACTGTTCACGTGGCTGATCATACACTGATCACGTGATCATGCACTGATCACGTGGCTGATCATGCACTGATCACGTGGCTGATCATGCACTGATCACGTGGCACTCATGCACTGATCACGTGGCTGATCATACACTGATCACGTAACTGATCATGCACTGATCACGTGGCTGAACATGCACTGTTCACGTGGCTGATCACACACCTGTCACGTGACATATCATGCACTGATCACGTGGCACTCATGCACTGATCACGTGGCTGATCATACTCTGCTCACGTAACTCATGCACACATCACGTGGCTATCATGCACTGCTCACGTGGCTCGTCATGGAATGATCACGTAGCAACCATATACTGGTCACGTGACTGATCATGCAAGATCACGTAAATGATCATGCACTGTTCACGTGACTGATCATGTACTGATCACGTGACTGATCATGCACTGATCACGTGGCTATCATGCTCTGCTCACGTGGCTGATCATGCAATGATCACGTAGCAACCATGTACTGGTCACGTGACTGATCATGCACTGATCACGTAATTGATGCACTGATCACGTGGCTGATCATCATGTATCACGTGACTGATCATGCACTGATCACGTGGCTCTCATGCACTGATCACGTGGCTGTCATGCACTGATCACGTGGATATCATGCACTGATCACGTGGCTGATCACACCACATGACTGATCATGCACTGATCACGTGGCTATCATGCACTGATCACGTGGCTATCATGCACTGATCACGTGGCTGATCATGCAATGATCACGTAGCTACCATGTACTGGTCACGTGACTGATCATGCACTGATCACGTAATTGATCATGCACTGATCATGTGGCTGATCATGCACTGATCACGTGGCTGATCATGCACTGATCATAACTGATCATGCACTGATCACGTGACTGATCATGCACTGATCACGTGGCTATCATGCACTGATCACTGGCTGGACATACACTGATCACGTGCCTGGTCATGCACTGATCACGTGGCTGATCATGCACTGATCACGTGACTGATCATGCACTGATCACGTGTCTGATCATGCACTGATCACGTGGCTATCATGCACTGCTCACGTGGCTGATCATGCCATGATCACGCAGCTACCATGTACTGGTCACATGACTGATCATGCACTGATCACGTGACTGATCATGCAGTGATCACGTGGCTATCATGCACTACTCACGTGGCTGATCATGCAATGATCATGTAGCTACCATGTACAGGTCACGTGAATGATCATACACCCATCAGGTGACTGATCATGCACTGATCACGTGGCTATCATGCACTGATCACGAGACTGATCATGCACTGATCACGTCTATATCATGCACTGATCACATGACTGCCCGTGCACTGATCACGTGGATGATCATACACTAATCTTGTGACAGATCATGCACTGATCACGTGGCTGATCATGCACTGATACCGTGACTGAGCATGGACTGATCACATGACTATCATGTAGTGATCACGTGACTTAATGGCGCTGATCATGTGACTGATCATGCGCTGATCATGTTTGCTATCATACACTGATCATGTGCCTCTGGAGGCAATAAACAAAGAGCTGAGTAGGCACGAATCAAACAGTCAGCAGGCAATAATCATGGAACTCAGGTGTGAGGAATCATGCTGCTCAGCTGGCAATAATCAAGCAGCTGAGCAGGCAGGAATTACGCAGCACAGCTGGCAATTGTCAAGCAGATGACAGGCAGGAATCGTGCAGCTCAGCTGGCAATTGTCAAGCAGATGAGCAGACAGTAATCACGCAGCTCAGCAGGCCCAGATCACGTGACTGAGCATGCACTGTTCACGTGGCTGATCATACACTGATCACGTGACTGATCATGCACTGATCACGTGGCTGATCATGCACTGATCACGTGGCTGATCATGCACTGATCACGTGGCATCATGCACTGATCACGTGGCTGATCATGCACTGATCACGCTGATCATGCACTGATCACGTGGCTGATCATGCACTGATCACGTGGCTGATCATGCACTGTCACGTGACATATCATGCACTGATCACGTGGCACTCATGCACTGATCACGTGGCTGATCATACACTGCTCACGTAACTGATCATGCACTGATCACGTGGCTATCATGCACTGATCACGTGGCTGATCATGCACTGATCACGTGGCTGATCATACACTGTCACGTGACTGATCATGCACTGATCACGTGGCATCATGCACTGATCACGTGGCTGATCATGCACTGATCACGTGACTCATGCACATCACGTGGCTATCATGCACTGCTCACGTGGCTGATCATGCAATGATCACGTAGCAACCATGTACTGGTCACGTGACTGATCATGCACTGATCACGTAACTGATCATGCACTGATCACGTGGCTGATCATGCACTGATCACGTGACTGATCATGCACTGATCACGTGACTGATCATGCACTGATCACGTGGCTGATCATGCACTGATCACGTGGCTGATCACACATATCACGTGACTGATCATGCACTGATCACGTGGCTGATCATGCACTGATCACGTGGCTGATCATGCACTGATCACGTGGCTATCATGCACTGATCACGTGGCTGATCACACACGTATCACATGGCTGATCATGCACTGATCACGTGGCTGATCATGCACTGATCACGTGGCTATCATGCACTGATCACGTGGCTGATCATGCAATGATCACGTGGCTACCATGTACTGGTCACGTGACTGATCATGCACTGATCACGTATTGATCATGCACTGATCACGTGGCTGATCATGCACTGATCACGTGGCTGATCATGCACTGATCACGTAACTGATCATGCACTGATCACGTGACTGATCATGCACTGATCACGTGGCTATCATGCACTGATCACGTGGCTGATCATGCACTGATCACGTGCCTGATCATGCACTGATCACGTGGCTGATCATGCACTGATCACGTGACTGATCATGCACTGATCACGTCTGATCATGCACTGATCACGTGACTATCATGCACTGATCACGTGGCTGATCATGCACTGATCACGCAGCTACCATGCACTGATCACGTGACTGATCATGCACTGATCACGTGACTGATCATGCACTGATCACGTGGCTATCATGCACTATCACGTGGCTGATCATGCAATGATCATGTAGCTACCATGTACAGGTCACGTGAATGATCATACACTGATCAGGTGACTGATCATGCACTGATCACGTGGCTATCATGCACTGATCACGTGACTGATCATGCACTGATCACGTCTATATCATGCACTGATCACATGACTGCATGCACTGATCACGTGGATGATCATGCACTGATCACGTGACTGATCATGCACTGATCACGTGGCTGATCATGCACTGATCACGTGGCTATCATGCACTGATCACGTGGCTGATCATGCACTGATCACGTGTCTGATCATGCACTGATCACGTGGCTGATCATACACTGATCACGTAACTGATCATGCACTGATCACGTGGCTATCATGCACTGATCACGTGGCTGATCATGCACTGATCACGTGGCTGATCATGCACCTGATCACGTGACATATCATGCACTGATCACGTGCACTCATGCACTGATCACGTGGCTGATCATACACTGCTCACGTGACTCATGCACATCACGTGGCTATCATGCACTGCTCACGTGGCTGATCATGCACTGATCACGTAGCTACCATATACTGGTCACGTGACTGATCATGCACTGATCACGTAAATGATCATGCACTGATCACGTGACTGATCATGCACTGATCACGTGACTGATCATGCACTGATCACGTGGCTATCATGCACTGCTCACGTGGCTGATCATGCAACGATCACGTAGCAACCATGTACTGGTCACGTGACTGATCATGCACTGATCACGTAATTGATCATGCACTGATCACGTGGCTGATCATGCACTGATCACGTGGCTGATCACACTGATCACGTGACTGATCATGCACTGATCACGTGGCTGATCATGCACTGATCACGTGGCTGTCATGCACTGATCACGTGGATATCATGCACTGATCACGTGGCTGATCACACTGATCACGTGACTGATCATGCACTGATCACGTGGCTGATCATGCACTGATCACGTGGCTATCATGCACTGATCACGTGGCTGATCATGCACTGATCACGTGGCTATCATGTACTGATCATGACTGATCATGCACTGATCACGTGACTGATCATGCACTGATCACGTGACTGATCATGCAGTGATCACGTGGCTATCATGCACTACTCGTGGCTGATCATGCAATGATCATGTAGCTACCATGTACAGGTCACGTGAATGATCATACACCCATCAGGTGACTGATCATGCACTGATCACGTGGCTATCATGCACTGATCACGAGACTGATCATGCACTGATCACGTCTATATCATGCACTGATCACATGACTGCCCATGCACTGATCACGTGGATGATCATACACTAATCATGTGACAGATCATGCACTGATCACGTGGCTGATCATGCACTGATACCGTGACTGAGCATGGACTGATCACATGACTATCATGTAGTGATCACGTGACTTAATGGCGCTGATCATGTGACTGATCATGCGCTGATCATGTTTGCTATCATACACTGATCATGTGCCTCTGGAGGCAATAAACAAAGAGCTGAGTAGGCACGAATCAAACAGTCAGCAGGCAATAATCATGGAACTCAGCTGTGAGGAATCATGCTGCTCAGCTGGCAATAATCAAGCAGCTGAGCAGGCAGGAATTACGCAGCACAGCTGGCAATTGTCAAGCAGATGACAGGCAGGAATCGTGCAGCTCAGCTGGCAATTGTCAAGCAGATGAGCAGACAGTAATCACGCAGCTCAGCAGGCCCAGATCACGTGACTGAGCATGCACTGTTCACGTGGCTGATCATACACTGATCACGTGATGATCATGCACTGATCACTTGGATATCATGCACTGATCACGTGGCTGATCATACACTGTTCACGTGTCTGACCATGCACTGATCACGTGGCTGATCATACACTGCTCACGTAACTGATCATGCACTGATCACGTGGCTATCATGCACTGATCACGTGGCTGAACATGCACTGTTCACGTGGCTGATCACACACCTGTCACGTGACATATCATGCACTGATCACGTGGCACTCATGCACTGATCACGTGGCTGATCATACTCTGCTCACGTAACTCATGCACACATCACGTGGCTATCATGCACTGCTCACGTGGCTGATCATGGAATGATCACGTAGCTACCATATACTGGTCACGTGACTGATCATGCACTGATCACGTAAATGATCATGCACTGTTCACGTGACTGATCATGCTGATCACGTGACTGATCATGCACTGATCACGTGGCTATCATGCTCTGCTCACGTGGCTGATCATGCAACTGATCACGTAGCAACCATGCACTGATCACGTGACTGATCATGCACTGATCACGTAATTGATCATGCACTGATCACGTGGCTGATCACACTGATCACGTGACTGATCATGCACTGATCACGTGGCTCATGCACTGATCACGTGGCTGTCATGCACTGATCGCGTGGATATCATGCACTGATCACGTGGCTGATCACACACGTATCACATGACTGATCATGCACTGATCACGTGGCTATCATGCACTGATCACGTGGCTATCATGCACTGATCACGTGGCTGATCATGCAATGATCACGTAGCTACCATGTACTGGTCACGTGACTGATCATGCACTGATCACGTAATTGATCATGCACTGATCACGTGGCTGATCATGCACTGATCACGTGGCTGATCATACACTGATCACATAACTGATCATGCACTGATCACGTGACTGATCATGCACTGATCACGTGGCTATCATGCACTGATCACTGGCTGACATACACTGATCACGTGCCTGCATCATGCACTGATCACGTGGCTGATCATGCACTGATCACGTGACTGATCATGCACTGATCACGTGTCTGATCATGCACTGATCACGTGGCTATCATGCACTGCACGTGGCTGATCATGCCATGATCACGCAGCTACCATGTACTGGTCACATGACTGATCATGCACTGATCACGTGACTGATCATGCAGTGATCACGTGGCTATCATGAACTACTCACGTGGCTGATCATGCAATGATCATGTAGCTACCATGTACAGGTCACGTGAATGATCATACACCCATCAGGTGACTGATCATGCACTGATCACGTGGCTATCATGCACTGATCACGAGACTGATCATGCACTGTTCACGTCTATATCATGCACTGATCACATGACTGCCCATGCACTGATCACGTGGATGATCATACACTAATCTTGTGACAGATCATGCACTGATCACGTGGCTGATCATGCACTGATACCGTGACTGAGCATGGACTGATCACATGACTATCATGTAGTGATCACGTGACTTAATGGCGCTGATCATGTGACTGATCATGCGCTGATCATGTTTGCTATCATACACTGATCATGTGCCTCTGGAGGCAATAAACAAAGAGCTGAGTAGGCACGAATCAAACAGTCAGCAGGCAATAATCATGGAACTCAGGTGTGAGGAATCATGCTGCTCAGCTGGCAATAATCAAGCAGCTGAGCAGGCAGGAATTACGCAGCACAGCTGGCAATTGTCAAGCAGATGACAGGCAGGAGTCGTGCAGCTCAGCTGGCAATTGTCAAGCAGATGAGCAGACAGTAATCACGCAGCTCAGCAGGCCCAGATCACGTGACTGAGCATGCACTGTTCACGTGGCTGATCATACACTGATCACGTGACTGATCATGCACTGATCACGTGGCTGATCATGCACTGATCACGTGGCTGATCATGCACTGATCACGTGGCTGATCATGCACTGATCACGTGGCTGATCATGCACTGATCACGTGGCTGATCACACACTGTCACGTGACTATCATGCACTGATCACGTGGCACTCATGCACTGATCACGTGGCTGATCATACTCTGATCACGTAACTGATCATGCACTGATCACGTGGCTGATCATGCACTGATCACGTGGCTGATCACACACTGTCACGTGACTATCATGCACTGATCACGTGGCACTCATGCACTGATCACGTGGCTGATCATGCACTGATCACGTGACTGATCATGCACTGATCACGTGGCTATCATGCACTGATCACGTGGCTGATCATGCACTGATCACGTGGCTGATCACACTGTCACGTGACTGATCATGCACTGATCACGTGGCATCATGCACTGATCACGTGGCTGATCGCACTGATCACACGATCACACATCACGTGGCTATCATGCACTGATCACGGGCTGATCATGCACTGATCACGTAACCATATACTGATCACGTGACTGATCATGCACTGATCACGTGGCTGATCATGCACTGATCACGTGACTGATCATGCACTGATCACGTGTGATCATGCACTGATCACGTGGCTGATCATGCACTGATCACGTGGCTGATCATGCACTGATCACGTGGCTGATCACACATGTATCACGTGATCATGCACTGATCACGTGGCTCTCATGCACTGATCACGTGGCTGTCATGCACTGATCACGTGGCTATCATGCACTGATCACGTGGAACATCACTATCACATGACTGATCATGCACTGATCACGTGGTATCATGCACTGATCACGTGGCTATCATGCACTGATCACGTGGCTGATCATGCAATGATCATGCAGCTACCATGTACTGATCACGTGACTGATCATGCACTGATCACGTGATTGATCATGCACTGATCACGTGGCTGATCATGCACTGATCACGTGACTGATCATGCACTGATCATGACTGATCATGCACTGATCACGTGGCTATCATGCACTGATCACTGGCTGGACATACACTGATCACGTGCTGGTCATGCACTGATCACGTGGCTGATCATGCACTGATCACGTGACTGATCATGCACTGATCGTGTCTGATCATGCACTGATCACGTGGCTATCATGCACTGCTCACGTGGCTGATCATGCCATGATCACGCAGCTACCATGTACTGGTCACATGACTGATCATGCACTGATCACGTGACTGATCATGCAGTGATCACGTGGCTATCATGCACTACTCACGTGGCTGATCATGCAATGATCATGTAGCTACCATGTACAGGTCACGTGAATGATCATACACCCATCAGGTGACTGATCATGCACTGATCACGTGGCTATCATGCACTGATCACGAGACTGATCATGCACTGATCACGTCTATATCATGCACTGATCACATGACTGCGTGCACTGATCACGTGGATGATCATACACTAATCTTGTGACAGATCATGCACTGATCACGTGGCTGATCATGCACTGATACCGTGACTGAGCATGGACTGATCACATGACTATCATGTAGTGATCACGTGACTTAATGGCGCTGATCATGTGACTGATCATGCGCTGATCATGTTTGCTATCATACACTGATCATGTGCCTCTGGAGGCAATAAACAAAGAGCTGAGTAGGCACGAATCAAACAGTCAGCAGGCAATAATCATGGAACTCAGCTGTGAGGAATCATGCTGCTCAGCTGGCAATAATCAAGCAGCTGAGCAGGCAGGAATTACGCAGCACAGCTGGCAATTGTCAAGCAGATGACAGGCAGGAATCGTGCAGCTCAGCTGGCAATTGTCAAGCAGATGAGCAGACAGTAATCACGCAGCTCAGCAGGCCCAGATCACGTGACTGAGCATGCACTGTTCACGTGGCTGATCATACACTGATCGCGTGATGATCATGCACTGATCACTTGGATATCATGCACTGATCACGTGGCTGATCATACACTGTTCACGTGTCTGACCATGCACTGATCACGTGGCTGATCGCACACTGCTCACGTAACTGATCATGCACTGATCACGTGGCTATCATGCACTGATCACGTGGCTGAACATGCACTGATCACGTGGCTGATCACACACCTGTCACGTGACATATCATGCACTGATCACGTGGCACTCATGCACTGATCACGTGGCTGATCATACTCTGCTCACGTAACTCATGCACACATCACGTGGCTATCATGCACTGCTCATGGCTCGTCATGGAATGATCACGTAGCAACCATATACTGGTCACGTGACTGATCATGCAAAGATCACGTAAATGATCATGCACTGTTCGTGACTGATCATCACGTGACTGATCATGCACGTGGCTATCATGCTCTGCCATGTACTGATCACGTCACGTGTGACTGATCATGCACTGATCGCGTAATTGATCATGCACTGATCACGTGGCTCATCATGCACTGATCACGTGGCTGATCACACATGTATCACGTGACTGATCATGCACTGATCACGTGGCTCTCATGCACTGATCACGTGGCTGTCATGCACTGATCACGTGGATATCATGCACTGATCACGTGGCTGATCACATGTATCACGTGACTGATCATGCACTGATCACGTGGCTATCATGCACTGATCACGTGGCTATCATGCACTGATCACGTGGCTGATCATGCAATGATCACGTAGCTACCATGTACTGGTCACGTGACTGATCATGCACTGATCACGTGATTGATCATGCACTGATCATGTGGCTGATCATGCACTGATCACGTGGCTGATCATGCACTGATCACGTAACTGATCATGCACTGATCACGTGACTGATCATGCACTGATCACGTGGCTATCATGCACTGATCACGTGGCTGATCATGCACTGATCACGTGGATCATGCACTGATCACGTGGCTGATCATGCACTGGTCGCGTGACTGATCATGCACTGATCACGTGACTGATCATGCACTGATCACGTGGCTATCATGCACTGCTCACGTGGCTGATCATGCAATGATCACGTAGCTACCATGTACAGGTCACGTGAATGATCATACACCCATCAGGTGACTGATCATGCACTGATCACGTGGCTATCATGCACTGATCACGAGACTGATCATGCACTGTTCACGTCTATATCATGCACTGATCACATGACTGCCCATGCACTGATCACGTGGATGATCATACACTAATCTTGTGACAGATCATGCACTGATCACGTGGCTGATCATGCACTGATACCGTGACTGAGCATGGACTGATCACATGACTATCATGTAGTGATCACGTGACTTAATGGCGCTGATCATGTGACTGATCATGCGCTGATCATGTTTGCTATCATACACTGATCATGTGCCTCTGGAGGCAATAAACAAAGAGCTGAGTAGGCACGAATCAAACAGTCAGCAGGCAATAATCATGGAACTCAGGTGTGAGGAATCATGCTGCTCAGCTGGCAATAATCAAGCAGCTGAGCAGGCAGGAATTGCAGCACAGCTGGCAATTGTCAAGCAGATGACAGGCAGGAATCGTGCAGCTCAGCTGGCAATTGTCAAGCAGATGAGCAGACAGTAATCACGCAGCTCAGCAGGCCCAGATCACGTGACTGAGCATGCACTGTTCACGTGGCTGATCATACACTGATCACGTGATGATCATGCACTGGTCACTTGGATATCATGCACTGATCACGTGGCTGATCATACACTGTTCACGTGTCTGACCATGCACTGATCACGTGGCTGATCATACACTGCTCACGTAACTGATCATGCACTGATCACGTGGCTATCATGCACTGATCACGTGGCTGAACATGCACTGTTCGCGTGGCTGATCACACACCTGTCACGTGACATATCATGCACTGATCACGTGGCACTCATGCACTGATCACGTGGCTGATCATACTCTGCTCACGTAACTCATGCACATCACGTGGCTATCATGCACTGCTCACGTGGCTCGTCATGGAATGATCGTAGCAACCATATACTGGTACGTGACTGATCATGCAAAGATCACGTAAATGATCATGCACTGTTCACGTGACTGATCATGTACTGATCACGTGACTGATCATGCACTGATCACGTGGCTATCATGCTCTGCTCACGTGGCTGATCATGCAACGATCACGTGCAACCATGTACTGGTCACGTGACTGATCATGCACTGATCACGTAATGATCCTGCACTGATCACGTGGCTCATCATGCACTGATCACGTGGCTGATCACACATGTATGACTGATCATGCACTGATCCCGTGGCTCTCATGCACTGATCACGTGGCTGTCATGCACTGATCACGTGGATATCATGCACTGATCACGTGGCTGATCACACAGTATCACATGACTGATCATGCACTGATCACGTGGCTATCATGCACTGATCGCGTGGCTATCATGCACTGATGATCATGCATGATCACGTACCATGTACTGTCACGTGACTGATCATGCACTGATCACGTGATTGATCATGCACTGATCACGTGGCTGATCATGCACTGATCACGTGGCTGATCATGCACTGATCACATAACTGATCATGCACTGATCACGTGACTGATCATGCACTGATCACGTGGCTATCATGCACTGATCACGTGGCTGACATACACTGATCACGTGCCTGATCATGCACTGATCGTGGCTGATCATGCACTGATCACGTGACTGATCATGCGATCACGTGTCTGATCATGCACTGATCACGTGGCTATCATGCACTGATCACGTGGCTGATCATGCATGATCACGTGCTACCATGTACTGTCACATGACTGATCATGCACTGATCACGTGGCTGATCATGCACTGATCATGTAGCTACCATGTACAGGTCACGTGAATGATCATACACCCATCAGGTGACTGATCATGCACTGATCACGTGGCTATCATGCACTGATCACGTGACTGATCATGCACTGTTCACGTCTATATCATGCACTGATCACATGACTGCCATGCACTGATCACGTGGATGATCATACACTAATCTTGTGACATCATGCACTGATCACGTGGCTGATCATGCACTGATACCGTGACTGAGCATGGACTGATCACATGACTATCATGTAGTGATCACGTGACTTAATGGCGCTGATCATGTGACTGATCATGCGCTGATCATGTTTGCTATCATACACTGATCATGTGCCTCTGGAGGCAATAAACAAAGAGCTGAGTAGGCACGAATCAAACAGTCAGCAGGCAATAATCATGGAACTCAGGTGTGAGGAATCATGCTGCTCAGCTGGCAATAATCAAGCAGCTGAGCAGGCAGGAATTACGCGGCACAGCTGGCAATTGTCAAGCAGATGACAGGCAGGAATCGTGCAGCTCAGCTGGTTGTCAAGCAGATGAGCAGACAGTAATCACGCAGCTCAGCAGGCCCTGATCACGTGACTGAGCATGCACTGTTCACGTGGCTGATCATACACTGATCGCGTGATGATCATGCACTGATCACGTGGCTATCATGCACTGATCACGTGGCTGATCATGCACTGATCACGTCTATATCATGCACTGATCACGTGGCTGATCATGCACTGATCACGTGGCTGATCATGCACTGATCACGTGACTGATCATGCACTGATCACGTGGCTGATCATGCACTATCATGACTGATCATGCACTGATCACGTGGCTATCATGCACTGATCACGTGGCTATCATGCACTGATCACGTGGCTGATCATGCACTGATCACGTGACTGATCATGCACTGATCACGTAACTGATCATGCACTGATCACGTGACTGATCATGCACTGATCACGTGGCTATCATGCACTGATCACGTGGCTGATCATGCACTGATCACGTGACTGATCATGCACTGATCACGTGGCTGATCATGCACTGATCACGTAACTGATCATGCACTGATCACGTGGCTATCATGCACTGATCACGTGGCTGATCATGCACTGATCACGTGGCTGATCACACTGTCACGTGGCTATCATGCACTGATCACGTGGCACTCATGCACTGATCACGTGGCTGATCATGCACTGATCACGAACTCATGCACTGATCACGTGGCTATCATGCACTGATCACGTGGCTGTCATGCATGATCACGTAGCAACCATGTACTGTCACGTGACTGATCATGCACTGATCACGTAAATGATCATGCACTGATCACGTGGCTGATCATGCACTGATCACGTGACTGATCATGCACTGATCACGTGGCTATCATGCACTGATCACGTGGCTGATCATGCACGATCACGTAGCAACCATGCACTGGTCACGTGACTGATCATGCACTGATCACGTAATGATCATGCACTGATCACGTGGCTGATCATGCACTGATCACGTGGCTGATCACACATGTATCACGTGACTGATCATGCACTGATCACGTGGCTCTCATGCACTGATCGTGGCTGTCATGCACTGATCACGTGGATATCATGCACTGATCATGGCTGATCACACACGTATCACGTGACTGATCATGCACTGATCACGTGGCTATCACTGATCACGTGGCTGATCATGCAATGATCACGTAGCTACCATGTACTGTCACGTGACTGATCATGCACTGATCACGTAATTGATCATGCACTGATCACGTGGCTGATCATGCACTGATCACGTGGCTGATCATGCACTGATCACGTGGCTATCATGCACTGATCACGTGGCTGATCATGCACTGATCACGTGGCTATCATGCACTGATCACGTAACTGATCATGCACTGATCACGTGACTGATCATGCACTGATCACGTGGCTATCATGCACTGATCACGTGGCTGACATACACTGATCACGTGCCTGATCATGCACTGATCACGTGGCTGATCATGCACTGATCACGTGACTGATCATGCACTGATCACGTGTCTGATCATGCACTGATCACGTGGCTATCATGCACTGCTCACGTGGCTGATCATGCCATGATCACGCAGCTACCATGTACTGGTCACATGACTGATCATGCACTGATCACGTGACTGATCATGCACTGATCACGTGGCTATCATGCACTACTCACGTGGCTGATCATGCAATGATCATGTTGCTTCCATGTACAGGTCACGTGTATGATCATTCACCCATCAGGTGACTGATCATGCACTGATCACGTGGCTATCATGCACTGATCACGACTGATCATGCACTGTTCACGTCTATATCATGCACTGATCACATGACTGCCCATGCACTGATCACGTGGATGATCATACACTAATCATGTGACAGATCATGCACTGATCACGTGGCTGATCATGCACTGATACCGTGACTGAGCATGGACTGATCACATGACTATCATGTAGTGATCACGTGACTTAATGGCGCTGATCATGTGACTGATCATGCATCATGTTTGCTATCATACACTGATCATGTGCCTCTGGAGGCAATAAACAAAGAGCTGAGTAGGCACGAATCAAACAGTCAGCAGGCAATAATCATGGAACTCAGCTGTGAGGAATCATGCTGCTCAGCTGGCAATAATCAAGCAGCTGAGCAGGCAGGAATTACGCAGCACAGCTGGCAATTGTCAAGCAGATGACGGGCAGGAATCGTGCAGCTCAGCTGGCAATTGTCAAGCAGATGAGCAGACAGTAATCACGCAGCTCAGCAGGCCCAGATCACGTGACTGAGCATGCACTGTTCACGTGGCTGATCATACACTGATCACGTGACTGATCATGCACTGATCACGTGGCTGATCATGCACTGATCACGTGGCTGATCATGCACTGATCACGTGGCTGATCATGCACTGATCACGTGGCTGATCATGCACTGATCACGTAACTGATCATGCACTGATCACGTGACTATCATGCACTGATCACGTGGCACTCATGCACTGATCACGTGGCTGATCATACACTGATCACGTGACTGATCATGCACTGATCACGTGGCTGATCATGCACTGATCACGTGGCTGATCACACACTGTCACGTGACTATCATGCACTGATCACGTGGCACTCATGCACTGATCACGTGGCTGATCATACACTGCTCACGTAACTCATGCACTGATCACGTGGCTATCATGCACTGATCACGTGGCTGATCATGCACTGATCACGTGGCTACCATATACTGGTCACGTGACTGATCATGCACTGATCACGTAACTGATCATGCACTGATCACGTAACTGATCATGCACTGATCACGTGACTGATCATGCACTGATCACGTAACTGATCATGCACTGATCACGTGGCTGATCATGCACTGATCACGTGGCTGATCACATGATCACGTGACTGATCATGCACTGATCACGTGGCTATCATGCACTGATCACGTGGCTGTCATGCACTGATCACGTGGCTATCATGCACTGATCACGTGGCTGATCACATGTATCACATGACTGATCATGCACTGATCACGTGGCTATCATGCACTGATCACGTGGCTATCATGCACTGATCACGTGGCTGATCATGCACTGATCACGTAGCTACCATGTACTGGTCACGTGACTGATCATGCACTGATCACGTAATTGATCATGCACTGATCACGTGGCTGATCATGCACTGATCACGTGGCTGATCATGCACTGATCACGTAACTGATCATGCACTGATCACGTGACTGATCATGCACTGATCACGTGGCTATCATGCACTGATCACGTGGCTGGACATGCACTGATCACGTGCCTGATCATGCACTGATCACGTGGCTGATCATGCACTGATCACGTGACTGATCATGCACTGATCACGTGACTGATCATGCACTGATCACGTGGCTATCATGCACTGATCACGTGGCTGATCATGCATGATCACGCAGCTACCATGTACTGATCACATGACTGATCATGCACTGATCACGTGACTGATCATGCACTGATCACGTGGCTATCATGCACTGATCACGTGGCTGATCATGCAATGATCATGTAGCTACCATGTACAGGTCACGTGAATGATCATACACTGATCAGGTGACTGATCATGCACTGATCACGTGGCTATCATGCACTGATCACGTGACTGATCATGCACTGATCACGTCTATATCATGCACTGATCACATGACTGCCCATGCACTGATCACGTGGATGATCATACACTAATCACGTGACAGATCATGCACTGATCACGTGGCTGATCATGCACTGATCACGTGACTGATCATGCACTGATCACGTGACTATCATGCACTGATCACGTGGCTATCATGCACTGATCACGTGGCTGATCATACACTGATCACGTGTCTGATCATGCACTGATCACGTGGCTGATCATACACTGATCACGTAACTGATCATGCACTGATCACGTGGCTATCATGCACTGATCACGTGGCTGAACATGCACTGATCACGTGGCTGATCACACACTGTCACGTGACATATCATGCACTGATCACGTGGCACTCATGCACTGATCACGTGGCTGATCATACTCTGCTCACGTAACTCATGCATACATCACGTGGCTATCATGCACTGCTCACGTGGCTGTCATGGAATGATCACGTAGCTACCATATACTGGTCACGTGACTGATCATGCAAGATCACGTAAATGATCATGCACTGATCACGTGACTGATCATGCACTGATCACGTGACTGATCATGCACTGATCACGTGGCTATCATGCACTGCTCACGTGGCTGATCATGCACGATCACGTAGCAACCATGTACTGGTCACGTGACTGATCATGCACTGATCACGTAATTGATCATGCACTGATCACGTGGCTCATCATGCACTGATCACGTGGCTGATCACACATGTATCACGTGACTGATCATGCACTGATCACGTGGCTCTCATGCACTGATCACGTGGCTGTCATGCACTGATCACGTGGATATCATGCACTGATCGCGTGGCTGATCACACACGTATCACATGACTGATCATGCACTGATCACGTGGCTATCATGCACTGATCACGTGGCTATCATGCACTGATCATGTGGCTGATCAGGCAATGATCACGTGGCTACCATGTACTGGTCACGGACTGATCATGCACTGATCACGTGATTGATCATGCACTGATCATGTGGCTGATCATGCACTGATCACGTGGCTGATCATACACTGATCACGTAACTGATCATGCACTGATCACGTGACTGATCATGCACTGATCACGTGGCTATCATGCACTGATCACTTGGCTGGACATACACTGATCACGTGCCTGGTCATGCACTGATCACGTGGCTGATCATGCACTGATCACGTGGCTGATCATGCACTGATCTCGTGTCTGATCATGCACTGATCACGTGGCTATCATGCACTGCTCACGTGGCTGATCATGCATGATCACGCAGCTACCATGTACTGGTCACATGACTGATCATGCACTGATCACGTGACTGATCATGCAGTGATCACGTGGCTATCATGAACTACTCACGTGGCTGATCATGCAATGATCATGTAGCTACCATGTACAGGTCACGTGAATGATCATACACCCATCAGGTGACTGATCATGCACTGATCACGTGGCTATCATGCACTGATCACGAGACTGATCATGCACTGTTCACGTCTATATCATGCACTGATCACATGACTGCCCGTGCACTGATCACGTGGATGATCATGCACTAATCTTGTGACAGATCATGCACTGATCACGTGGCTGATCATGCACTGATACCGTGACTGAGCATGGACTGATCACATGACTATCATGTAGTGATCACGTGACTTAATGGCGCTGATCATGTGACTGATCATGCGCTGATCATGTTTGCTATCATACACTGATCATGTGCCTCTGGAGGCAATAAACAAAGAGCTGAGTAGGCACGAATCAAACAGTCAGCAGGCAATAATCATGGAACTCAGGTGTGAGGAATCATGCTGCTCAGCTGGCAATAATCAAGCAGCTGAGCAGGCAGGAATTACAGCAGCACAGCTGGCAATTGTCAAGCAGATGACAGGCAGGAATCGTGCAGCTCAGCTGGCAATTGTCAAGCAGATGAGCAGACAGTAATCACGCAGCTCAGCAGGCCCAGATCACGTGACTGAGCATGCACTGTTCACGTGGCTGATCATACACTGATCACGTGACTGATCATGCACTGATCACGTGGCTGATCATGCACTGATCACGTGGCTGATCATGCACTGTTCACGTGTCTGATCATGCACTGATCACGTGGCTGATCATACACTGTCACGTGACTATCATGCACTGATCACGTGGCATCATGCACTGATCCCGTGGCTGATCATGCACTGATCACGTGACTGATCATGCACTGATCACGTGGCTGATCATGCACTGATCACGTGGCTGATCACACTGATCACGTGACTATCATGCACTGATCACGTGGCACTCATGCACTGATCACGTGGCTGATCATGCACTGCTCACGTGGCTGATCATGCACTGATCACGTGGCTATCATGCACTGATCACGTGGCTGAACATGCACTGTTCACGTGGCTGATCACACACTGATCACGTGACTATCATGCACTGATCACGTGGCATCATGCACTGATCACGTGGCTGATCATGCTCTGATCACGTAACTCATGCACACATCACGTGGCTATCATGCACTGCTCACGTGGCTCGTCATGGAATGATCACGTAGCAACCATATACTGGTAACGTGGCTGATCATGCAAAGATCACGTAAATGATCATGCACTGTTCCCGTGTCTGATCATGTACTGATCACGTGACTGATCATGCACTGATCACGTGGCTATCATGCTCTGCTCACGTGGCTGATCATGCACGATCACGTAGCAACCATGTACTGGTCACGTGACTGATCATGCACTGATCACGTGACTGATCATGCACTGATCACGTGGCTCATCATGCACTGATCACGTGGCTGATCACACATGTATCACGTGACTGATCATGCACTGATCACGTGGCTATCATGCACTGATCACGTGGCTGATCATGCACTGATCGCGTGGATATCATGCACTGATCGTGGCTATCATGCACTGATCACGTGGCTGTCATGCACTGATCACGTGGCTGATCATGCAATGATCACGTAGCTACCATGTACTGGTCACGTGACTGATCATGCACTGATCACGTGATTGATCATGCACTGATCACGTGGCTGATCATGCACTGATCACGTGGCTGATCATACTGATCACTGATCATGCACTGATCACGTGACTGATCATGCACTGATCACGTGGCTATCATGCACTGATCACTTGGCTGACATACACTGATCACGTGCCTGATCATGCACTGATCACGTGGCTGATCATGCACTGATCACGTGACTGATCATGCACTGATCTCGTGACTGATCATGCACTGATCACGTGGCTATCATGCACTGCTCACGTGGCTGATCATGCCATGATCGCGCAGCTACCATGTACTGGTCACATGACTGATCATGCACTGATCACGTGACTGATCATGCAGTGATCACGTGGCTATCATGAACTACTCACGTGGCTGATCATGCAATGATCATGTAGCTACCATGTACAGGTCACGTGAATGATCATACACCCATCAGGTGACTGATCATGCACTGATCACGTGGCTATCATGCACGGATCACGAGACTGATCAAGCACTGTTCACATCTATATCATGCACTGATCACATGACTGCCCGTGCACTGATCACGTGGATGATCATACACTAATCTTGTGACAGATCATGCACTGATCACGTGGCTGATCATGCACTGATACCGTGACTGAGCATGGACTGATCACATGACTATCATGTAGTGATCACGTGACTTAATGGCGCTGATCATGTGACTGATCATGCGCTGATCATGTTTGCTATCATGCACTGATCATGTGCCTCTGGAGGCAATAAACAAAGAGCTGAGTAGGCACGAATCAAACAGTCAGCAGGCAATAATCTTGGAACTCAGCTGTGAGGAATCATGCTGCTCAGCTGGCAATAATCAAGCAGCTGAGCAGGCAGGAATTACGCAGCACAGCTGGCAATTGTAAAGCAGATGACAGGCAGGAATCGTGCAGCTCAGCTGGCAATTGTCAAGCAGATGAGCAGACAGTAATCACGCAGCTCAGCAGGCCCAGATCACGTGACTGAGCATGCACTGTTCACGTGGCTGATCATACGCTGATCACGTGACTGATCATGCACTGATCACGTGGCTGATCATGCACTGATCCCGTGGCTGATCATACACTGATCACGTGTCTGATCATGCACTGATCACGTGGCTGATCATACACTGTCACGTGACTATCATGCACTGATCACGTGGCATCATGCACTGATCACGTGGCTGATCATGCACTGCTCACGTACTGATCACGTGGCTGATCATGCACTGATCACGTGGCTGATCATACACTGTCACGTGACATATCATGCACTGATCACGTGGCTCATGCACTGATCACGTGGCTGATCATACACTGCTCACGTGACTGATCATGCACTGATCACGTGACTGTCATGCACTGATCACGTGGCTGATCATGCACTGTTCACGTGGCTGATCACTGTCACGTGACATCATGCACTGATCCCGTGGCATCATGCACTGATCACGTGGCTGATCATGCACTGCTCACGTAACTCATGCACTGATCACGTGGCTATCATGCACTGCTCACGTGGCTGATCATGGAATGATCACGTGACTACCATGTACTGGTCACGTGACTGATCATGCACTGATCACGTAACTGATCATGCACTGATCACGTGACTGATCATGCACTGATCACGTGACTGATCATGCACTGCTCACGTGGCTATCATGCACTGATCACGTGGCTCAGCATGCACTGATCCCGTGGCTATCATGTACTGATCGCGTGGCTGATCATGCACTGATCACGTGACTGATCATGCACTGATCACGTGGCTGATCATGCACTGATCACGTGGCTGATCACACATGATCACGTGACTGATCATGCACTGATCACGTGGCTATCATGAACTGATCACGTAACTGATCATGCACTGATCACGTGGCTATCATGCACAGATCACGTGGCTGATCACACACTATCACGTGACTGATCATGCACTGATCACGTGGCTATCATGCACTGATCACGTGGCTATCATGCACTGATCACGTGGCTGATCAGGCAATGATCACGTAGCTACCATGTACTGGTCACGTGACTGATCATGCACTGATCACGTGATTGATCATGCACTGATCATGTGGCTGATCATGCACTGATCACGTGGCTGATCATACACTGATCACGTAACTGATCATGCACAGATCACGTGACTGATCATGCACTGATCACGTGGCTATCATGCACTGATCACGTGGACATACACTGATCACGTGCCTGGTCATGCACTGATCACGTGGCTGATCATGCACTGATCACGTGACTGATCATGCACTGATCTCGTGTCTGATCATGCACTGATCGCGTGGCTATCATGCGCTGCTCACGTGGCTGATCATGCATGATCGCAGCTACCATGTACTGGTCACATGACTGATCATGCACTGATCCCGTGACTGATCATGCAGTGATCACGTGGCTATCATGAACTACTCACGTGGCTGATCATGCAATGATCATGTAGCTACCATGTACAGGTCACGTGAATGATCATACACCCATCAGGTGACTGATCATGCACTGATCACGTGGCTATCATGCACTGATCACGAGACTGGTCATGCACTGTTCACGTCTATATCATGCACTGATCACATGACTGCCATGCACTGATCACGTGGATGATCATACACTAATCTTGTGACAGATCATGCACTGATCACGTGGCTATCATGCACTGACCGTGACTGAGCATGGACTGATCACATGACTATCATGTAGTGATCACGTGACTTAATGGCGCTGATCAGTGACTGATCATGCGCTGATCATGTTTGCTATCATACACTGATCATGTGCCTCTGGAGCAATAAACAAAGAGCTGAGTAGGCACGAATCAAACAGTCAGCAGGCAATAATCATGGAACTCAGGTGTGAGGAATCATGCTGCTCAGCTGGCAATAATCAAGCAGCTGAGCAGGCAGGAATTACGCAGCACAGCTGGCAATTGTCAAGCAGATGACAGGCAGGAATCGTGCAGCTCAGCTGGCAATTGTCAAGCAGATGAGCAGACAGTAATCACGCAGCTCAGCAGGCCCAGATCACGTGACTGAGCATGCACTGTTCACGTGGCTGATCATACACTGATCACGTGTCTGATCATGCACTGATCACATGGCTGATCATGCACTGATCACGTGACTGATCATGCACTGATCACGTGGCTGACCATGCACTGATCACGTGGCTGATCATGCACTGCTCACGTGGCTGATCATGCACTGATCACGTGGCACTCATGCACTGATCCCGTGGTGATCATACACTGATCACGTAACTGATCATGCACTGATCACGTGGCTGAACATGCACTGATCACGTGGCTGATCATGCACTGATCACATGACTATCATGCACTGATCACGTGGCACTCATGCACTGATCACGTGGCTGATCATGCACTGTTCACGTGACTATCATGCACTGATCACGTGGCTATCATGCACTGATCACGTGGCTGAACATGCACTGTTCGCGTGGCTGATCACACACTGTCACGTGACTATCATGCACTGATCACGTGGCACTCATGCACTGATCGCGTGGCTGATCATACTCTGCTCACGTAACTCATACACATCACGTGGCTATCATGCACTGCTCACGTGGCTGTCATGGAATGATCACGTAGCAACCATATACTGGTCACGTGACTGATCATGCAAAGATCACGTAACTGATCATGCACTGTTCCCGTGACTGATCATGTACTGATCACGTGGCTGATCATGCACTGACCACGTGGCTATCATGCTCTGATCACGTGGCTGATCATGCAATGATCACGTAGCTACCATGTACTGGTCACGTGACTGATCATGCACTGATCACGTAATTGATCCTGCACTGATCACGTGGCTCATCATGCACTGATCACGTGGCTGATCACACTGTATCACGTGGCTGATCATGCACTGATCGCGTGGCTCTCATGCACTGATCACGTGGCTGTCATGCACTGATCACGTGGATATCATGCACTGATCACGTGGCTGATCATGCACTGATCACGTGGCTATCATGCACTGATCATGTGGCTGATCAGGCAATGATCACGTGGCTACCATGTACTGGTCACGTGACTGATCATGCACTGATCACGTAATTGATCATGCACTGATCATGTGGCTGATCATGCACTGATCACGTGGCTGATCATACACTGATCACGTACTGATCATGCACTGATCACGTGACTGATCATGCACTGATCACGTGGCTATCATGCACTGATCACGTGGCTGACATACACTGATCACGTGCTGGTCATGCACTGATCCCGTGGCTGATCATGCACTGATCACGTGACTGATCATGCACTGATCTCGTGCCTGATCATGCACTGATCACGTGGCTATCATGCACTGCTCACGTGGCTGATCATGCCATGATCGCAGGTACCATGTACTGGTCACGTGACTGATCATGCACTGATCACGTGACTGATCATGCAGTGATCACGTAGCTATCATGAACTACTCACGTGGCTGATCATGCAATGATCACGTAGCTACCATGTACAGGTCACGTGACTGATCATACACCCATCAGGTGACTGATCATGCACTGATCACGTGGCTATCATGCACTGATCACGAGACTGATCAAGCACTGTTCACGTCTATATCATGCACTGATCACATGACTGCCCGTGCACTGATCACGTGGATGATCATGCACTAATCTTGTGACAGATCATGCACTGATCACGTGGCTGATCATGCACTGATACCGTGACTGAGCATGGACTGATCACGTGACTATCATGTAGTGATCACGTGACTTAATGGCGCTGATCATGTGACTGATCATGCGCTGATCATGTTTGCTATCATACACTGATCATGTGCCTCTGGCGGCAATAAACAAAGAGCTGAGCACGAATCAAACAGTCAGCAGGCAATAATCATGGAACTCAGGTGTGAGGAATCATGCTGCTCAGCTGGCAATAATCAAGCAGCTGAGCAGGCAGGAATTACGCAGCTCAGCTGGCAATTGTCAAGCAGATGAGCAGGAACGTGTCACGCAGCTCATGGCACTGATCAAGCGACTGAGCAGACAGTAATCACGCAGCTCAGCAGGCACTGATCACGTGACTGAGCATGCACTGTTCACGTGGCTGATCATACACTGATCACGTGACTGATCATGCACTGATCGCGTGGATATCATGCACTGATCACGTGGCTGATCATACACTGTCACGTGTCTGACCATGCACTGATCCCGTGGCTGATCATGCACTGCTCACGTGACTGATCATGCACTGATCACGTGGCTGATCATGCACTGATCACGTGGCTGAACATGCACTGTTCCCGTGGCTGATCACACACCTGTCGTGACATATCATGCACTGATCGTGGCACTCATGCACTGATCACGTGGCTGATCATACTCTGCTCGCAACTCATCTGCAATCACGTGGCTATCATGCACTGCTCCCGTGGCTCGTCATGGAATGATCGCGTGTACCATATACTGGTAACGTGACTGATCATGCAAAGATCACGTAAATGATCATGCACTGTTCACGTGACTGATCATGCACTGATCACGTGACTGATCATGCACTGATCACGTGGCTATCATGCACTGCTCACGTGGCTGATCGTGCAACGATCACGTAGCAACCATGTACTGGTCGCGTGACTGATCATGCACTGATCACGTAATTGATCCTGCACTGATCCGTGGCTCATCATGCACTGATCACGTGGCTGATCACATGTATCCACGTGACTGATCATGCACTGATCACGTGGCTCTCATGCACTGATCACGTGTCTGTCATGCACTGATCACGTGGCTATCATGCACTGCTCGTGGTGATCATGCCGCTGATCGCACTACTGCTGGTCACGTGACTGATCATGCACTGATCACGTGACTGATCATGCAGTGATCATGTGGCTATCATGCACTACTCACGTGGCTGATCATGCAATGATCATGTAGCTACCATGTACAGGTCACGTGAATGATCATACACACATCAGGTGAATGATCATGCACTGATCACGTGGCTATCATGCACTGATCACGAGACTGGTCATGCACTGTTCACGTCTATATCATGCACTGATCACATGACTGCCCATGCACTGATCACGTGGATGATCATACACTAATCTTGTGACAGATCATGCACTGATCACGTGGCTGATCATGCACTGATACCGTGACTGGGCATGGACTGATCACATGACTATCATATAGTGATCACGTGACTTAATGGCGCTGATCATGTGACTGATCATGCGCTGATCATGTTTGCTATCATACACTGATCATGTGCCTCTGGAGGCAATAAACAAAGAGCTGAGTAGGCACGAATCAAACAGTCAGCAGGCAATAATCATGGAACTCAGGTGTGAGGAATCATGCTGCTCAGCTGGCAATAATCAAGCAGCTGAGCAGGCAGGAATTACGCAGCACAGCTGGCAATTGTCAAGCAGATGACAGGCAGGAATCGTGCAGCTCAGCTGGCAATTGTCAAGCAGATGAGCAGACAGTAATCACGCAGCTCAGCAGGCCCAGATCACGTGACTGAGCATGCACTGTTCACGTGGCTGATCATGCACTGATCACGTGGCTGATCATGCACTGATCACGTGGCTGATCATACACTGATCACGTAACTGATCATGCACTGATCACGTGGCTATCATGCACTGATCACGTGGCTGAACATGCACTGTTCACGTGGCCGATCACACACCTGTCACGTGACATATCATGCACTGATCACGTGGCACTCATGCACTGATCACGTGGCTGATCATACTCTGCTCACGATAACTCATGCACACATCACGTAGCTATCATGCACTGCTCACGTGGCTCGTCATGGAATGATCGCGTAGCAACCATATACTGGTACGTGAGCTGATCATGCACAGATCACGTAAATGATCATGCACTGTTCACGTGACTGATCATGTACTGATCACGTGACTGATCATGCACTGACCACGTGGCTATCATGCTCTGCTCACGTGGCTGATCATGCAACGATCACGTGTAACCATGTACTGGTCACGTGACTGATCATGCACTGATCCGCGTAATTGATCCTGCACTGATCACGTGGCTGATCATGCATGATCACGTGACTGATCATGCACTGATCGTGGCTCTCATGCACTGATCACGTGGCTGATCATGCACTGATCACGTGGATCATGCACTGATCACGTGGCTGATCACACACGTATCATGACTGATCATGCACTGATCACGTGGCTATCATGCACTGATCACGTGGCTGATCATGCACGATCACGTGGCTTGCATGCACTGGTCGTGACTGATCATGCACTGATCACGTGACTGATCATGCACTGATCGTGTGGCTGATCATGCACTGATCACGTGGCTGATCATACTGATCACGTGGCTGATCATGCTGATCACATGACTGATCATGCACTGATCACGTGACTATCATGCACTGATCACGTGGCTATCACACTGATCATGTGGCTGATCAGGCAATGATCACGTATGCTCCATGTACTGGTCACGTGACTGATCATGCACTGATCACGTGATTGATCATGCACTGATCATGTGGCTGATCATGCACTGATCACGTGGCTGATCATGCACTGATCACGTAACTGATCATGCACTGATCACGTGACTGATCATGCACTGATCACGTGGCTATCATGCACTGATCACTTGGCTGGACATACACTGATCACGTGCCTGGTCATGCACTGATCACGTGGCTGATCATGCACTGATCACGTGACTGATCATGCACTGATCTCGTGCCTGATCATGCACTGATCACGTGGCTATCATGCACTGCTCACGTGGCTGATCATGCCATGATCGCAGCTACCATGTACTGGTCACATGACTGATCATGCACTGATCACGTGACTGATCATGCAGTGATCACGTGGCTATCATGAACTACTCACGTGGCTGATCATGCAATGATCATGTAGCTACCATGTACAGGTCACGTGAATGATCGTACACCCATCAGGTGACTGATCATGCACTGATCACGTGGCTATCATGCACTGATCACGAGACTGATCATGCACTGTTCACGTCTATATCATGCACTGATCACATGACTGCCGTGCACTGATCACGTGGATGATCATACGCTAATCTTGTGACAGATCATGCACTGATCACGTGGCTGATCATGCACTGATACCGTGACTGAGCATGGACTGATCACATGACTATCATGTAGTGATCACGTGACTTAATGGCGCTGATCATGTGACTGATCATGCGCTGATCATGTTTGCTATCATACACTGATCATGTGCCTCTGGGGGCAATAAACAAAGAGCTGAGTAGGCACGAATCAAACAGTCAGCAGGCAATAATCATGGAACTCAGCTGTGAGGAATCATGCTGCTCAGCTGGCAATAATCAAGCAGCTGAGCAGGCAGGGATTACGCAGCACAGCTGGCAATTGTCAAGCAGATGACAGGCAGGAATCGTGCAGCTCAACTGGCAATTGTCAAGCAGATGAGCAGACAGTAATCACGCAGCTCAGCAGGCCCAGATCGCGTGACTGAGCATGCACTGTTCACGTGGCTGATCATACACTGATCACGTGTCTGATCATGCACTGATCACTTGGATGATCATGCACTGATCACGTGGCTGATCATGCACTGATCACGTGGCTGATCATGCACTGTTCACATGGCTGATCACACCATCACGTGACATATCATGCACAGATCACGTGGCACTCATGCACTGATCACGTGGCTGATCATACACTGCTCACGTAACTGATCATGCACTGATCCCGTGGCTGAACATGCACTGTTCACGTGGCTGATCACACACTGTCACGTGACATATCATGCACTGATCACGTGGCTCATGCACTGATCACGTGGCTGATCGTACACTGCTCACGTAACTGATCATGCACTGATCGCGTGACTATCATGCACTGATCACGTGGCTGAACATGCACTGTTCACGTGGCTGATCACACACTGTCACGTGATATCATGCACTGATCACGTGGCATCATGCACTGATCACGTGGCTGATCATACTCTGCTCACGTAACTCATGCACATCACGTGGCTATCATGCACTGCTCACGTGGCTCGTCATGGAATGATCACGTAGCAACCATATACTGGTAACGTGACTGATCATGCAAAGATCCCGTAAATGATCATGCACTGTTCACGTGACTGATCATGTGCTGATCACGTGACTGATCATGCACTGACCACGTGGCTATCATGCTCTGCTCACGTGGCTGATCATGCAACGATCACGTAGCAACCATGTACTGGTCACGTGACTGATCATGCACTGATCGCGTAATTGATCCTGCACTGATCACGTGGCACATCATGCACTGATCACGTGGCTGATCACACATGATCACGTGACTGATCATGCACTGATCACGTGGCTCTCATGCACTGATCACGTGGCTGTCATGCACTGATCACGTGGATATCATGCACTGATCACGTGGCTGATCACACACGTATCACATGACTGATCATGCACTGATCACGTGGCTATCATGCACTGATCACGTGGCTATCATGCACTGATCATGTGGCTGATCAGCAATGATCACGTAGCTACCATGTACTGGTCACGTGACTGATCATGCACTGATCACGTAGGTGATCATGCACTGATCATGTGGCTGATCATGCACTGATCACGTGGCTGATCATGCACTGATCACATAGCTGATCATGCACTGATCACGTGACTGATCATGCACTGATCACGTGGCTATCATGCACTGATCACTTGGCTGGACATACACTGATCACGTGCCTGGTCATGCACTGATCACGTGGCTGATCATGCACTGATCACGTGACTGATCATGCACTGATCTCGTGCCTGATCATGCACTGATCGCGTGGCTATCATGCACTGCTCACGTGGCTGATCATGCCATGATCACGCAGCTACCATGTACTGGTCACATGACTGATCATGCACTGATCACGTGACTGTTCATGCAGTGATCACGTGGCTATCATGAACTGATCATGTGGCTGATCATGCAATGATCATGTAGCTACCATGTACAGGTCACGTGAATGATCATACACCCATCAGGTGACTGATCATGCACTGATCACGTGGCTATCATGCACTGATCACGAGACTGATCATGCACTGTTCACGTCTATATCATGCACTGATCACGTGACTGCCCGTGCACTGATCACGTGGATGATCATACACTAATCTTGTGACAGATCATGCACTGATCACGTGGCTGATCATGCACTGATACCGTGACTGAGCATGGACTGATCACATGACTATCATGTAGTGATCACGTGACTTAATGGCGCTGATCATGTGACTGATCATGCGCTGATCATGTTTGCTATCATACACTGATCATGTGCCTCTGGAGGCAATAAACAAAGAGCTGAGTAGGCACGAATCAAACAGTCAGCAGGCAATAATCATGGAACTCAGGTGTGAGGAATCATGCTGCTCAGCTGGCAATAATCAAACAGCTGAGCAGGCAGGAATTACGCGGCACAGCTGGCAATTGTCAAGCAGATGACAGGCAGGAATCGTGCAGCTCAGCTGGCAATTGTCAAGCAGATGAGCAGACAGTAATCACGCGGCTCAGCAGGCCCAGATCACGTGACTGAGCATGCACTGTTCACGTGGCTGATCATACACTGATCACGTGACTGACCATGCACTGATCCACGTGTGCTGATCATGCACTGCACGTGACTGATCATGCACTGATCACGTGGCTATCATGCACTGTTCACGTGGCTGATCACACACTGTCACGTGACGATCATGCACTGATCCCGTGGCATCATGCACTGATCACGTGGCTGATCATGCACTGATCACGTAACTGATCATGCACTGATCACGTGGCTGAACATGCACTGTTCACGTGGCTGATCATGCACTGATCACGTGGCATATCATGCACTGATCACGTGGCTACTCATGCACTGATCACGTGGCTGATCATGCACTGATCACGTAACTGATCATGCACTGATCACGTGGCTATCATGCACTGATCACGTGGCTGAACATGCACTGTTCACGTGGCTGATCACACACTGTCACGTGACTATCATGCACTGATCACGTGGCATCATGCACTGATCACGTGGCTGATCATACTCTGATCACGTGGCTCATGCACTGATCACGTGGCTGATCATGCACTGATCACGTGGCTGATCATGGACTGATCACGTGGCAACCATACACTGGTCACGTGACTGATCATGCACTGATCACGTGTGATCATGCACTGATCACGTGACTGATCATGCACTGATCACGTGACTGATCATGCACTGATCACGTGGCTATCATGACTGCGATCACGTGGCAACCATGCACTGGTCACGTGACTGATCATGCACTGATCACGCAACTGATCATGCACTGATCACGTGGCTCATCATGCACTGATCACGTGGCTGATCATGCACTGCTCACATAACTGATCATGCACTGATCACGTGGCTATCATGCACTGATCACGTGGCTGATCATGCACTGATCACGTGGCTATCATGCACTGATCACGTGACTATCATGCACTGATCACGTGGCTATCATGCACTGATCACGTGGCTGATCATGCAATGATCACATAGCTACCATGTACTGGTCACGTGACTGATCATGCACTGATCACGTAATTGATCATGCACTGATCATGTGGGTGATCATGCACTGATCACGTGGCTGATCATACACTGATCACATAACAGATCATGCACTGATCACGTGACTGATCATGCACTGATCACGTGGCTATCATGCACTGATCACTTGGCTGGACATACACTGATCACGTGCCTGGTCATGCACTGATCACGTGGCTGATCATGCACTGATCACGTGACTGATCATGCACTGATCGTGCCTGATCATGCACTGATCACGTGGCTATCATGCACTGCTCACGTGGCTGATCATGCCATGATCACGAGCTACCATGTACTGGTCACATGACTGATCATGCACTGATCACGTGACTGATCATGCAGTGATCACATGGCTATCATGAACTACTCACGTGGCTGATCATGCAATGATCATGTAGCTACCATGTACAGGTCACGTGAATGATCATACACCCATCAGGTGACTGATCATGCACTGATCGCGTGGCTATCATGCACTGATCACGAGACTGATCAAGCACTGTTCACGTCTATATCATGCACTGATCACATGACTGCCGGCACTGATCACGTGGATGATCATACACTAATCTTGTGACAGATCATGCACTGATCACGTGGCTGATCATGCACTGATGCCGTGACTGAGCATGGACTGATCACATGACTATCATGTAGTGATCACGTGACTTAATGGCGCTGATCATGTGACTGATCATGCGCTGATCATGTTTGCTATCATACACTGATCATGTGCCTCTGGAGGCAATAAACAAAGAGCTGAGTAGGCACGAATCAAACAGTCAGCAGGCAATAATCATGGAACTCAGGTGTGAGGAATCATGCTGCTCAGCTGGCAATAATCAAGCAGCTGAGCAGGCAGGAATTCGCAGCACAGCTGGCAATTGTCAAGCAGATGACAGGCAGGAATCGTGCAGCTCAGCTGGCAATTGTCAAGCAGATGAGCAGACAGTAATCACGCAGCTCAGCAGGCCCAGATCACGTGACTGAGCATGCACTGTTCACGTGGCTGATCATACACTGATCACGTGACTGACCATGCACTGATCGCGTGGCTGATCATACACTGCCACGTAACTGATCATGCACTGATCGCGTGGCTGATCATGCACTGATCACGTGGCTGATCACACTGTCCCGTGACATATCATGCACTGATCACGTGCGCTCATGCACTGATCACGTGGCTGATCATGCACTGCTCACGTGGCTGATCATGCACTGATCGTGGCTGATCATGCACTGTTCACGTGGCTGATCAACTGCTCACGTGACATATCATGCACTGATCGTGGCTCTCATGCACTGCTCACGTGGCTGATCATGCACTGATCACGTAACTGATCATGCACTGATCACGTGACTATCATGCACTGATCACGTGACTGATCATGCACTGATCACGTGGCTGATCATGCACTGATCGCGTGACTGATCATACTGATCGTGGCACTCATGCACTGATCACGTGGCTGATCATGCACTGATCACGTGACTCATGCACACTGATCACGTGGCTATCATGCACTGATCACGTGGCTGGTCATGCACTGATCACGTGGCTATCATGCACTATTGCGTGACTGATCATGCACTGATCACGTAGATGATCATGCACTGATCCGTGGCTGATCATGCTGATCACGTGACTGATCATGCGCTGATCACGTGGCTATCATGCTCTGATCACGTGGCTGATCATGCACTGATCACGTGGCTACCATGTACTGGTCACGTGACTGATCATGCACTGATCACGTGGCTGATCATGCACTGATCACGTGGCTGATCATGCACTGATCACGTGGCTGATCATGCACTGATCCCGTGGCTGATCACTGATCACGTGCTGATCATGCACTGATCACGTGGCTGATCATGCACTGATCACGTGGGCTATCATGCACTGCTCACGTGGCTGATCATGCCATGATCACGCAGCTACCATGTACTGGTCACATGACTGATCATGCACTGATCACGTGACTGATCATGCAGTGATCACGTGGCTATCATGAACTACTCACGTGGCTGATCATGCAATGATCATGTAGCTACCATGTACAGGTCACGTGAATGATCATACACCCATCAGGTGACTGATCATGCACTGATCACGTGGCTATCATGCACTGATCACGAGACTGGTCATGCACTGTTCACGTCTATATCATGCACTGATCACATGACTGCCGTGCACTGATCACGTGGATGATCATACACTAATCTTGTGACAGATCATGCACTGATCGCGTGGCTGATCATGCACTGATACCGTGACTGAGCATGGACTGATCTCATGACTATCATGTAGTGATCACGTGACTTAATGGCGCTGATCATGTGACTGATCATGCGCTGATCATGTTTGCTATCATACACTGATCATGTGCCTCTGGAGGCAATAAACAAAGAGCTGAGTAGGCACGAATCAAACAGTCAGCAGGCAATAATCATGGAACTCGGCTGTGAGGAATCATGCTGCTCAGCTGGCAATAATCAAGCAGCTGAGCAGGCAGGAATTACGCAGCACAGCTGGCAATTGTCAAGCAGATGACAGGCAGGAATCGTGCAGCTCAGCTGGCAATTGTCAAGCAGATGAGCAGACAGTAATCACGCAGCTCAGCAGGCCCAGATCACGTGACTGAGCATGCACTGTTCACGTGGCTGATCATGCACACTGTTCACGTGTCTGACCATGCACTGATCACGTGGCTGATCATACACTGCCGCGTAGATCATGCACTGATCACGTGGCTATCATGCACTGATCACGTGGCTGAACATGCACTGTTCACGTGGCTGATCACACCTGTCACGTGACATATCATGCACTGATCACGTGGCACTCATGCACTGATCACGTGGCTGATCATACTCTGCTCACGTAAGCTCATGCACACATCCGTGGCTATCATGCACTGCTCACGTGGCTGCGTCATGGAATGATCACGTGCAACCATATACTGTAACGCTGATCATGCAAAGATCACGTAAATGATCATGCACTGTTCCGTGACTGATCATGTACTGATCACGTGACTGATCATGCACTGACCACGTGGCTATCATGCTCTGCTCACGTGGCTGATCATGCAACGATACACTAGCAACCATGTACTGGTCACGTGACTGATCATGCACTGATCACGTAACTGATCATGCACTGATCACGTGGCTGATCACACATGTATCACGTGACTGATCATGCACTGATCCCGTGGCTCTCATGCACTGATCACGTGGCTGTCATGCACTGATCACGTGGATATCATGCACTGATCATGTGGCTGATCACACGCGTATCACATGACTGATCATGCACTGATCACGTGGCTATCATGCACTGATCACGTGGCTGATCAGGCAATGATCGCGTAGCTACCATGTACTGGTCACGTGACTGATCATGCACTGATCACGTAATTGATCATGCACTGATCATGTGGCTGATCATGCACTGATCACGTGGCTGATCATACACTGATCACATAACTGATCATGCACTGATCACGTGACTGATCATGCACTGATCACGTGGCTATCATGCACTGATCACTTGGCTGACATACACTGATCACGTGCCTGGTCATGCACTGATCACGTGGCTGATCATGCACTGATCACGTGACTGATCATGCACTGATCTCGTGTCTGATCATGCACTGATCACGTGGCTATCATGCACTGCTCGTGGCTGATCATGCCATGATCACGCGGCTACCATGTACTGGTCACATGACTGATCATGCACTGATCACGTGACTGATCATGCAGTGATCACGTGGCTATCATGAACTACTCACGTGGCTGATCATGCAATGATCATGTAGCTACCATGTACAGGTCACGTGAATGATCATACACCCATCAGGTGACTGATCATGCACTGATCCCGTGGCTATCATGCACGGATCACGAGACTGATCAAGCACTGTTCACATCTATATCATGCACTGATCCCATGACTACCCGTGCACTGATCACGTGGATGATCATACACTAATCTTGTGACAGATCATGCACTGATCACGTGGCTGATCATGCACTGATACCGTGACTGAGCATGGACTGATCACAAGACTATCATGTAGTGATCACGTGACTTAATGGCGCTGATCATGTGACTGATCATGCGCTGATCATGTTTGCTATCATACACTGATCATGTGCCTCTGGAGGCAATAAACAAAGAGCTGAGTAGGCACGAATCAAACAGTCAGCAGGCAATAATCATGGAACTCAGGTGTGAGGAATCATGCTGCTCAGCTGGCAATAATCAAGCAGCTGAGCAGGCAGAATTACGCAGCACAGCTGGCAATTGTCAAGCAGATGACAGGCAGGAATCGTGCAGCTCAGCTGGCAATTGTCAAGCAGATGAGCAGACAGTAATCACGCAGCTCAGCAGGCCCAGATCACGTGACTGAGCATGCACTGTTCACGTGGCTGATCATACACTGTTCACGTGACTGACCATGCACTGATCACGTGGCTGATCATACACTGCTCACGTAACTGATCATGCACTGATCACGTGGCTATCATGCACTGATCACGTGGCTGAACATGCACTGTTCACGTGGCTGATCACACTGTCGTGACTATCATGCACTGATCACGTGGCACTCATGCACTGATCACGTGGCTGATCATACACTGCTCACGTCACTGATCATGCACTGATCACGTGGCTGAACATGCACTGTTCACGTGGCTGATCACACACCTGTCACGTGACATATCATGCACTGATCACGTGGCACTCATGCACTGATCACGTGGCTGATCATACACTGCTCACGTGATCATGCACTGATCACGTGGCTATCATGCACTGATCACGTGGCTGATCATGGACTGATCACGTGGCTGATCACACACTGATCACGTGGCTGATCATGCACTGATCTGGCACTCATGCACTGATCGTGGCTGATCATGCACTGACACGTGACTCATGCACATCACGTGACTATCATGCACTGCTCCGTGGCTGATCATGCACTGACCAGTAGCAACCATGCACTGGTCACGTGGCTGATCATGCAACGATCACGTGGCTGATCATGCACTGGTCGCGTGACTGATCATGCACTGATCACGTGACTGATCATGCACTGATCACGTGGCTGATCATGCACTGATCACGTGGCTCATCATGCAATCACGTGGCTGATCTGCATGTCACGTGGCTGATCATGCACTGATCACGTGGCTTCATGCACTGATCACGTGGCTGATCATGCACTGATCACGTGGCTGTCATGCACACACGTATCACATGACTGATCATGCACTGATCACGTGGCTATCATGCACTGATCACGTGGCTATCATGCACTGATCACGTGGCTGATCAGGCAATGATCACGCAGCTACCATGTACTGGTCACGTGACTGATCATGCACTGATCCGCGTATTGATCATGCACTGATCATGTGGCTGATCATGCACTGATCACGTGGCTGATCATGCACTGATCACGTAACTGATCATGCACTGATCACGTGACTGATCATGCACTGATCACGTGGCTATCATGCACTGATCACTTGGCTGACATACACTGATCACGTGCCTGGTCATGCACTGATCACGTGGCTGATCATGCACTGATCACGTGACTGATCATGCACTGATCGTGTCTGATCATGCACTGATCACGTGGCTATCATGCACTGCTCACGTGGCTGATCATGCACTGATCACGTGGCTACCATGTACTGGTCACATGACTGATCATGCACTGATCACGTGACTGATCATGCAGTGATCACGTGGCTATCATGAACACTCACGTGGCTGAACATGCAATGATCATGTAGCTGACCATGTACAGGTCACGTGAATGATCATGCACCCATCAGGTGGCTGATCATGCACTGATCACGTGGCTATCATGCAGATCACGAGACTGATCATGCACTGTTCGCGTCTATATCATGCACTGATCACATGACTGCCCGTGCACTGATCACGTGGATGATCATACACTAATCTTGTGACAGATCATGCACTGATCACGTGGCTGATCACACAGTATCACATGACTGATCATGCACTGATCACGTGGCTATCATGCACTGATCACGTGGCTATCATGCACTGATCACGTGGCTGATCATGCACTGTTCACGTGTCTGACCATGCACTGATCACGTGGCTGATCATGCACTGCTCACGTAACTGATCATGCACTGATCACGTGGCTATCATGCACTGATCACGTGGCTGAACATGCACTGTTCACGTGGCTGATCACACACCTGTCCGTATCACTGATCACGTGGCACTCATGCACTGATCACGTGGCTGATCATACTCTGCTCACGTAACTCATGCACATCACGTGGCTATCATGCACTGCTCACGTGGCTCGTCATGGAATGATCGTACGTAGCAACCATATACTGGTACGTGTGCTGATCATGCCAAGATCACGTAAATGATCATGCACTGTTCACGTGACTGATCATGTACTGATCACGTGACTGATCATGCACTGACCATGTGGCTATCATGCTCTGCTCACGTGGCTGAACATGCAACGATCACGTAGCAACCATGTACTGGTCACGTGACTGATCATGCACTGATCACGTAATTGATCCTGCACTGATCACGTGGCTCATCATGCACTGATCACGTGGCTGATCACATGTATCACGTGACTGATCATGCACTGATCCCGTGGCTCTCATGCACTGATCACGTGGCTGTCATGCACTGATCACGTGGATATCATGCACTGATCACGTGGCTGATCACACCGTATCATGACTGATCATGCACTGATCACGTGGCTATCATGCACTGATCACCTGGCTATCATGCACTGATCACGTGGCTGATCAGGCAATGATCGCGTAGCTACCATGTACTGGTCATGACTGATCATGCACTGATCACGTAATTGATCATGCACTGATCATGTGGCTGATCATACACTGATCACGTAACTGATCATGCACTGATCACGTGACTGATCATGCACTGATCACGTGGCTATCATGCACTGATCACTTGGCTGGACATACACTGATCACGTGCCTGGTCATGCACTGATCACGTGGCTGATCATGCACTGATCACGTGACTGATCATGCACTGATCTCGTGTCTGATCATGCACTGATCACGTGGCTATCATGCACTGCTCACGTGGCTGATCATGCCATGATCGCAGCTACCATGTACTGGTCACATGACTGATCATGCACTGATCACGTGACTGATCATGCAGTGATCACGTGGCTATCATGAACTACTCACGTGGCTGATCATGCAATGATCATGTAGCTACCATGTACAGGTCACGTGAATGATCATACACCCATCAGGTGACTGATCATGCACTGATCACGTGGCTATCATGCACTGATCACGAGACTGATCATGCACTGTTCACGTCTATATCATGCACTGATCACATGACTGCCCGTGCACTGATCGATCATACACTAATCTTGTGACAGATCATGCACTGATCACGTGGCTGATCATGCTGATACCGTGACTGAGCATGGACTGATCACATGACTATCATGTAGTGATCACGTGACTTAATGGCGCTGATCATGTGACTGATCATGCGCTGATCATGTTTGCTATCATACACTGATCATGTGCCTCTGGAGGCAATAAACAAAGAGCTGAGTAGGCACGAATCAAACAGTCAGCAGGCAATAATCATGGAACTCAGGTGTGAGGAATCATGCTGCTCAGCTGGCAATAATCAAGCAGCTGAGCAGGCAGGAATTCGCAGCACAGCTGGCAATTGTCAAGCAGATGACAGGCAGGAATCGTGCAGCTCAGCTGGCAATGTCAAGCAGATGAGCAGACAGTAATCACGCAGCTCAGCAGCCCAGATCACGTGACTGAGCATGCACTGTTCACGTGGCTGATCATACACTGATCACGTGATGATCATGCACTGATCACGTGGCTGATCATACACTGCTCACGTAACTGATCATGCACTGATCACGTGGCTATCATGCACTGATCACGTGGCTGAACATGCACTGTTCACGTGGCTGATCACACACCTGTTACGTGACATATCATGCACTGATCCGTGGCACTCATGCACTGATCACGTGGCTGATCATACTCTGCTCACGTAACTCATGCACATCACGTGGCTATCATGCACTGCTCACGTGGCTCGTCATGGAATGATCACGTAGCAACCATATACTGGTAACGTGACTGATCATGCAAAGATCACGTAAATGATCATGCACTGTTCACGTGACTGATCATGTACTGATCACGTGACTGATCATGCACTGACCACGTGGCTATCATGCTCTGCTCACGTGGCTGATCATGCAACGATCACGTAGCAACCATGTACTGGTCACGTGACTGATCATACTGATCACGTAGTGATCCTGCACTGATCACGTGGCTCATCATGCACTGATCACGTGGCTGATCACACATGTATCACGTGACTGATCATGCACTGATCCCGTGGCTCTCATGCACTGATCACGTGGCTGTCATGCACTGATCACGTGGATATCATGCACTGATCATGTGGCTGATCACACACGTATCACATGACTGATCATGCACTGATCACGTGGCTATCATGCACTGATCACGTGGCTATCATGCACTGATCACGTGGCTGATCAGGCAATGATCACGTAGCTACCATGTACTGGTCACGTGACTGATCATGCACTGATCACGTAATTGATCATGCACTGATCATGTGGCTGATCATGCACTGATCACGTGGCTGATCATACACTGATCACATAACTGATCATGCACTGATCACGTGACTGATCATGCACTGATCACGTGGCTATCATGCACTGATCACTTGGGTGGACATATACTGATCACGTGCCTGGTCATGCACTGATCACGTGGCTGATCATGCACTGATCACGTGACTGATCATGCACTGATCTCGTGTCTGATCATGCACTGATCACGTGGCTATCATGCACTGCTCACGTGGCTGATCATGCCATGGTCACGCAGCTACCATGTACTGGTCACATGACTGATCATGCACTGATCACGTGACTGATCATGCAGTGATCACGTGTCTATCATGAACTACTCACGTGGCTGATCATGCAATGATCATGTAGCTACCATGTACAGGTCGTGAATGATCATACACCCATCAGGTGACTGATCATGCACTGATCACGTGGCTATCATGCACGGATCACGAGACTGATCAAGCACTGTTCACATCTATATCATGCACTGATCCCATGACTACCCGTGCACTGATCACGTGGATGATCATACACTAATCTTGTGACAGATCATGCACTGATCACGTGGCTGATCATGCACTGATACCGTGACTGAGCATGGACTGATCACAAGACTATCATGTAGTGATCACGTGACTTAATGGCGCTGATCATGTGACTGATCATGCGCTGATCATGTTTGCTATCATACACTGATCATGTGCCTCTGGAGGCAATAAACAAAGAGCTGAGTAGGCACGAATCAAACAGTCAGCAGGCAATAATCATGGAACTCAGCTGTGAGGAATCATGCTGCTCAGCTGGCAATAATCAAGCAGCTGAGCAGGCAGGAATTACGCAGCACAGCTGGCAATTGTCAAGCAGATGACGGGCAGGAATCGTGCAGCTCAGCTGGCAATTGTCAAGCAGATGAGCAGACAGTAATCACGCAGCTCAGCAGGCCCAGATCACGTGACTGAGCATGCACTGTTCACGTGGCTGATCATACACTGTTCACGTGACTGACCATGCACTGATCACGTGGCTGATCATACACTGCTCACGTGTGATCATGCACTGATCACGTGGCTATCATGCACTGATCACGTGGCTGAACATGCACTGTTCACGTGGCTGATCACACACCTGTCACGTGACATATCATGCACTGATCACGTGGCACTCATGCACTGATCACGTGGCTGATCATACTCTGCTTACGTAACTGATCATGCACTGATCACGTGGCTGAACATGCACTGTTCACGTGGCTGATCACACTGCTCACGTGACATATCATGCACTGATCACGTGGCACTCATGCACTGATCACGTGGCTGATCGTGCACTGCTCACGTGACTGATCATGCACTGATCGCGTGGCTGATCATGCACTGATCACGTAACTGATCATGCACTGTTCACGTGGCTGATCACACTGATCACGTGACAGATCATTCACTGATCACGTGGCTGTCATGCACTGATCACGTGGCTGATCATGCACTGATCACGTGGCAACCATGCACACATCACGTGGCTGATCATGCACTGACTGATCCCGTGGCTCATCATGCACTGATCACGTGGCTGTCATGCACTGATCACGTGGATATCATGCACTGATCATGTGGCTGATCACACGTATCACATGACTGATCATGCACTGATCACGTGGCTATCATGCACTGATCACGTGGCTATCATGCACTGATCGTGTGGCTGATCAGGCAATGATCCGTAGCTACCATGTACTGGTCACGTGACTGATCATGCACTGATCACGTAATTGATCATGCACTGATCATGTGGCTGATCATGCACTGATCACGTGGCTGATCATACACTGATCACATAACTGATCATGCACTGATCACGTGACTGATCATGCACTGATCACGTGGCTATCATGCACTGATCACTTGGCTGGACAGCATACACTGATCACGTGCCTGGTCATGCACTGATCACGTGGCTGATCATGCACTGATCACGTGACTGATCATGCACTGATCACGTGTCTAATCATGCACTGATCACGTGGCTGTCATGCACTGCTCACGTGGCTGATCATGCCATGATCCGCACCTACCATGTACTGGTCACGTGACTGATCATGCACTGATCACGTGACTGATCATGCAGTGATCACGTGGCTATCATGAACTACTCGTGGCTGATCATGCAATGATCATGTAGCTACCATCTACAGGTCACGTGAATGATCATACACCCATCAGGTGACTGATCATGCACTGATCACGTGGCTCATCACGCACTGATCACGAGACTGATCATGCACTGTTCGTCTATATCATGCACTGATCACATGACTGCCCGTGCACTGATCACGTGGATGATCATACACTAATCTTGTGACAGATCATGCACTGATCACGTGGCTGATCACGCACTGTCACATGACTGATCATGCACTGATCACGTGGCTATCATGCACTGATCACGTGGCTATCATGCACTGATCACGTGGCTGATCATGCACTGTTCACGTGTCTGACCATGCACTGATCACGTGGCTGATCATGCACTGCTCACGTAACTGATCATGCACTGATCACGTGGCTGATCATGCACTGATCACGTGGCTGAACATGCACTGTTCACGTGGCTGATCACACGATCACGTGACATATCATGCACTGATCACGTGGCACTGCCGTGCACTGACACGTGCATCACTCACGTGGCTTTCGTCATGGAATGATCACGTAGCTACCATGTACTGGTCACGTGACTGATCATGCAAGATCACGTAAATGATCATGCACTGTTCACGTGACTGATCATGTACTCGATCACGTGACTGATCATGCACTGACCATGTGGCTATCATGCTCTGCTCACGTGGCTGAACATGCACGATCACGTAGCAACCATGCACTGGTCACGTGACTGATCATGCACTGATCACGTAATGATCCTGCACTGATCACGTGGCTCATCATGCACTGATCACGTGGCTGATCACATGTATCACGTGACTGATCATGCACTGATCACGTGGCTATCATGCACTGATCACGTGGCTGTCATGCACTGATCACGTGGATATCATGCATTGATCACGTGGTTGATCACACACGTATCACATGACTGATCATGCACTGATCACGTGGCTATCATGCACTGATCACGTGGCTATCATGCACTGATCATGTGGCTGATCAGGCAATGATCACGTAGCTACCATGTACTGGTCACGTGGCTGATCATGCACTGATCACGTGGCTGATCATGCACTGATCACGTGGCTGATCATGCACTGATCACATAACTGATCATGCACTGATCACGTGACTGATCATGCACTGATCACGTGGCTATCATGCACTGATCACTTGGCTGGACATACACTGATCACGTGCCTGGTCATGCACTGATCACGTGGCTGATCATGCACTGATCACGTGACTGATCATGCACTGATCTCGTGTCTGATCATGCACTGATCACGTGGCTATCATGCACTGCTCACGTGGCTGATCATGCCATGATCACGCAGCTACCATGTACTGGTCACATGACTGATCATGCACTGATCACGTGACTGATCATGCAGTGATCACGTGGCTATCATGAACTACTCACGTGGCTGATCATGCAATGATCATGCTAGCTACCATGTACAGGTCACGTGAATGATCATACACCTCAGGTGACTGATCATGCACTGATCACGTGGCTATCATGCACTGATCACGAGACTGATCATGCACTGTTCACGTCTATATCATGCACTGATCACATGACTGCCGTGCACTGATCACGTGGATGATCATACACTAATCTTGTGACAGATCATGCACTGATCACGTGGCTGATCATGCACTAATACCGTGACTGAGCATGGACTGATCACATGACTATCATGTAGTGATCACGTGACTTAATGGCGCTGATCATGTGACTGATCATGCGCTGATCATGTTTGCTATCATACACTGATCATGTGCCTCTGGAGGCAATAAACAAAGAGCTGAGTAGGCACGAATCAAACAGTCAGCAGGCAATAATCATGGAACTCAGCTGTGAGGAATCATGCTGCTCAGCTGGCAATAATCAAGCAGCTGAGCAGGCGGGAATTACGCAGCACAGCTGGCAATTGTCAAGCAGATGACGGGCAGGAATCGTGCAGCTCAGCTGGCAATTGTCAAGCAGATGAGCAGACAGTAATCACGCAGCTCAGCAGGCCCAGATCACGTGACTGAGCATGCACTGTTCACGTGGCTGATCATACACTGTTCACGTGTCTGACCATGCACTGATCACGTGGCTGATCATACACTGCTCACGTAACTGATCATGCACTGATCACGTGGCTATCATGCACTGATCACGTGGCTGAACATGCACTGTTCACGTGGCTGATCACACACCTGTCGTGACATATCATGCACTGATCACGTGGCACTCATGCACTGATCACGTGGCTGATCATACTCTGCTCACGTAACTCATGCACACATGTGGCTATCATGCACTGCTCACGTGGCTCGTCATGGAATGATCACGTGGCAACCATATACTGGTCACGTGACTGATCATGCACAGATCACGTTAATGATCATGCACTGTTCACGTGACTGATCATGCACTGATCACGTGACTGATCATGCACTGACCACGTGGCTATCATGCTCTGCTCACGTGGCTGATCATGCAATGATCACGTAGCAACCATGTACTGGTCACGTGACTGATCATGCACTGATCACGTAATTGATCCTGCACTGATCACGTGGCTGATCACACATGATCACGTGACTGATCATGCACTGATCACGTGGCTATCATGCACTGATCACGTGGCTGTCATGCACTGATCACGTAGATATCATGCACTGATCACGTGGCTGATCACACATCACATGACTGATCATGCACTGATCACGTGGCTATCATGCACTGATCCGCGAGACTGATCATGCACTGTTCACGTCTATATCATGCACTGATCACATGACTACCCGTGCACTGATCACGTGGATGATCATACACTAATCTTGTGACAGATCATGCACTGATCACGTGGCTGATCAATGCACTGATACCGTGACTGAGCATGGACTGATCACAAGACTATCATGTAGTGATCACGTGACTTAATGGCGCTGATCATGTGACTGATCATGCGCTGATCATCTTTGCTATCATACACTGATCATGTGCCTCTGGACGCAATAAACAAAGAGCTGAGTAGGCACGAATCAAACAGTCAGCAGGCAATAATCATGGAACTCAGGTGTAAGGAATCATGCTGCTCAGCTGGCAATAATCAAGCAGCTGAGCAGGCAGGAATTACGCAGCACAGTTGGCAATTGTCAAGCAGATGACAGGCAGGAATCGTGCAGCTCAGCTGGCAATTGTCAAGCAGATGAGCAGACGGTAATCACGCAGCTCAGCAGGCCCAGATCACGTGACTGAGCATGCACTGTTCACGTGGCTGATCATACACTGTTCACGTGTCTGACCATGCACTGATCACTTGGCTATCGCACTGCCATGGCCATGGCTGATCACGTGGCTATCATGCACTGTTCACGTGTCTGAACATGCACTGTTCACATGGCTGATCATACACTGTCACGTGATATCATGCACTGATCACGTGGCACTCATGCACTGATCACGTGGCTGATCATCTGCTCACGTAACTGATCATGCACTGATCACGTGGCTGAACATGCACTGTTCACGTGGCTGATCACACACTGTCCGTGACATATCATGCACTGATCACGTGGCACTCATGCACTGATCACGTGGCTGATCATACACTGCTCAGTAACTCATGCACACATCACGTGGCTATCATGCACTGCTCACGTGGCTGTCATGAAATGATCACATAGCAACCATATACTGGTCATGACTGATCATGCAAAGATCACGTAAATGATCATGCACTGTTCACGTGACTGATCATGTACTGATCACGTGACTGATCATGCACTGATGCGTAACTGATCCTGCGCTGATCACGTGGCTCATCATGCACTGATCACGTGGCTGATCACACATGTATCACGTGACTGATCATGCACTGATCACGTGCTCTCATGCACTGATCACGTGGCTGATCATGCACTGATCACGTGGATATCATGCACTGATCACGTGGCTGATCACACTGTATCACATGACTGATCATGCACTGATCACGTGGCTGATCATGCACTGATCACGTGGCTATCATGCACTGATCACGTGGCTGATCAGGCAATGATCATGTAGCTACCATGTACTGGTCACGTGACTGATCATGCACTGATCCCGTAATTGATCATGCACTGATCATGTGGCTGATCATGCACTGATCACGTGGCTGATCATACACTGATCACATAACTGATCATGCACTGATCACGTGACTGATCATGCACTGATCACGTGGCTATCATGCACTGATCACTTGGCTGGACATACACTGATCACGTGCCTGGTCATGCACTGATCACGTGGCTGATCATGCACTGATCACGTGACTGATCATGCACTGATCTCGTGTCTAATCATGCACTGATCACATGGCTATCATGCACTGCTCACGTGGCTGATCATGCCATGATCACGCACCTACCATGTACTGGTCACATGACTGATCATGCACTGATCACGTGACTGATCATGCAGTGATCACGTGGCTATCATGAACTACTCACGTGGCTGATCATGCAATGATCATGTAGCTACATGTACAGGTCACGTGAATGATCATACACCCATCAGGTGACTGATCATGCACTGATCACGTGGCTATCATGCACTGATCCCGAGACTGATCATGCACTGTTCACGTCTATATCATGCACTGATCACATGACTGCCCGTGCACTGATCACGTGGATGATCATACACTAATCTTGTGACAGATCATGCACTGATCACGTGGCTGATCACACACTATCACATGACTGATCATGCACTGATCACGTGACTATCATGCACTGATCACGTGGCTATCATGCATTGATCACGTGGCTGATCATACACTGATCACGTGTCTGACCATGCACTGATCACGTGGCTGATCATACACTGCTCACGTAACTGATCATGCACTGATCACGTGGCTATCATGCACTGATCACGTGGCTGAACATGCACTGTTCACGTGGCTGATCACACACTGTCACGTGACATATCATGCACTGATCACCTGGCACTCATGCACTGATCACGTGGCTGATCATACTCTGCTCACGTAACTCATGCACACATCACGTGGCTATCATGCACTGCTCACGTGGCTGTCATGAATGATCACGTAGCAACCATATACTGTAACGTGACTGATCATGCCAAGATCACGTAAATGATCATGCACTGTTCACGTGACTGATCATGTACTGATCACGTGACTGATCATGCACTGACCATGTGGCTATCATGCTCTGCTCACGTGGCTGATCATGCAACGTTCACGTGGCAACCATGTACTGTGTGACTGATCATGCACTGATCACGTAATTGATCCTGCACTGATCACGTGGCTCATCATGCACTGATCACGTGGATGATCCATGTATCACGTGACTGATCATGCACTGATCCCGTGGCTCTCATGCACTGATCACGTGGCTGTCATGCACTGATCACGTGGATATCATGCACTGATCACGTGGCTGATCACACACGTATCACATGACTGATCATGCACTGATCACGTGGCTATCATGCACTGATCACGTGGCTATCATGCACTGATCACGTGGCTGATCATGCAATGATCACGTAGCTACCATGCGCTGGTCACGTGACTGATCATGCACTGATCGCGTAATTGATCATGCACTGATCATGTGGCTGATCATGCACTGATCACGTGGCTGATCATACACTGATCACATAACTGATCATGCACTGATCACGTGACTGATCATGCACTGATCACGTGGCTATCATGCACTGATCTCTTGGCTGGACATACACTGATCACGTGCCTGGTCATGCACTGATCACGTGGCTGATCATGCACTGATCACGTGACTGATCATGCACTGATCTCGTGTCTGATCATGCACTGATCACGTGGCTATCATGCACTGCTCACGTGGCTGATCATGCCATGATCACGCGGCTACCATGTACTGGTCACGTGACTGATCATGCACTGATCACGTGACTGATCATGCACTGATCACGTGGCTATCATGAACTGCTCACGTGGCTGATCATGCAATAATCATGTAGCTACCATGTACTGGTCACGTGAATGATCATGCACCCATCAGGTGACTGATCATGCACTGATCACGTGGCTATCATGCACTGATCACGAGACTGATCATGCACTGTTCACGTCTATATCATGCACTGATCACATGACTGCCCGTGCACTGATCACGTGGATGATCATACACTAATCTTGTGACAGATCATGCACTGATCACGTGGCTGATCATGCACTAATACCGTGACTGAGCATGGACTGATCACATGACTATCATGTAGTGATCACGTTTCTTAATGGCGCTGATCATGTGACTGATCATGCGCTGATCATGTTTGCTATCATACACTGATCATGTGCCTCTGGAGGCAATAAACAAAGAGCTGAGTAGGCACGAATCAAACAGTCAGCAGGCAATAATCATGGAACTCAGCTGTGAGGAATCATGCTGCTCAGCTGGCAGTAATCAAGCAGCTGAGCAGGCAGGAATTACGCAGCACAGCTGGCAATTGTCAAGCAGATGACAGGCAGGAATCGTGCAGCTCAGCTGGCAATTGTCAAGCAGATGAGCAGACAGTAATCACGCGGCTCAGCAGGCCCAGATCACGTGACTGAGCATGCACTGTTCACGTGGCTGATCATACACTGATCACGTGATGATCATGCACTGATCACTTGGATATCATGCACTGATCACGTGGCTGATCATACACTGTTCACGTGTCTGACCATGCACTGATCACGTGGCTGATCATACACTGCTCACGTAACTGATCATGCACTGATCACGTGGCTATCATGCACTGATCACGTGGCTGAACATGCACAGTTCACCTGGCTGATCACACACCTGTCACGTGACATATCATGCACTGATCTCGTGGCACGCATGCACTGATCACGTGGCTGATCATACTCTGCTCACGTAACTCATGTACACATCACGCGGCTATCATGCACTGCTCACATGGCTCGTCATGGAATGATCACGTAGCAACCATATACTGTAACGTGACTGATCATGCAAAGATTACATAAATGATCATGCACTGTTCACGTGACTGATCATGTACTGATCACGTGACTGATCATGCACTGACCGCGTGGCTATCATGCTCTGCTCACGTGGCTGATCATGCAACGATCACGTAGCAACCATGTACTGGTCACGTGACTGATCATGCACTGATCATGTAATTGATCCTGCACTGATCACGTGGCTCATCATGCGCTGATCACGTGGCTGATCACATGTATCACGTGACTGATCATGCACTGATCCCGTGGCTCTCATGCACTGATCACGTGGCTGTCATGCACTGATCACGTGGATATCATGCACTGATCACGTGGCTGATCACACACGTATCACATGACTGATCATGCACTGATCACGTGGCTATCATGCACTGATCACGTGGCTATCATGCACTGATCATGTGGCTGATCAGACAATGATCACATAGCTACCATGTACTGGTCACGTGACTGATCATACACTGATCACGTAATTGATCATGCACTGATCATGTGGCTGATAATGCACTGATCACGTGGCTGATCATACACTGATCACATAACTGATCATGCACTGATCACGTGACTGATCATGCACTGATCACGTGGCTATCATGCACTGATCACTTGGCTGGACATACACTGATCACGTGCCTGGTCATGCACTGATCACGTGGCTGATCATGCACTGATCACGTGACTGATCATGCACTGATCACGTCTGATCATGCACTGATCACGTGGCTATCATGCACTGCTCACGTGGCTGATCATGCCATGATCACGCAGCTACCATGTACTGGTCACATGACTGATCATGCACTGATCACGTGACTGATCATGCAGTGATCACGTGGCTATCATGAACTACTCACGTGGCTGATCATGCAATGATCATGTAGCTACCATGCACAGGTCACGTGAATGATCATACACCCATCAGGTGACTGATCATGCACTGATCACGTGGCTATCATGCACTGATCACGGGACTGATCATGCACTGTTCACGTCTATATCATGCACTGATCACATGACTACCCGTGCACTGATCACGTGGATGATCATACACTAATCTTGTGACAGATCATGCACTGATCACGTGGCTGATCATGCACTGTTCACATGACTGATCATGCACTGATCACGTGGCTGATCATGCACTGATCACGTGGCTATCATGCATTGATCACGTGGCTGATCATACACTGTTCACGTGTCTAACCATGCACTGATCACGTGGATGATCATACACTGCTCACGTAACTGATCATGCACTGATCACGTGGCTATCATGCACTGATCACGTGGCTGAACATGCACTGTTCACGTGGCTGATCACACACCTGTCACGTGACATATCATGCACTGATCACGTGGCACTCATGCACTGATCACGTGGCTGATCATACTCTGCTCACGTAACTCATGCACACATCACGTGGCTATCATGCACTGCTCACGTGGCTCGTCATGGAATGATCACGTAGCAACCATATACTGTAACGTGACTGATCATGCAAGATCACGTAAATGATCATGCACTGTTCACGTGACTGATCATGTACTGATCACGTGACTGATCATGCACTGACCATGTGACTATCATGCTCTGCTCACGTGGCTGATCATGCAATCGATCGTAGCAACCATGTACTGGTGGCGTGACTGATCATGCACTGATCACGTAATTGATCCTGCACTGATCACGTGGCTCATCATGCACTGATCACGTGGCTGATCACACATGTATCACGTGACTGATCATGCACTGATCACGTGGCTCTCATGCACTGATCACGTGGCTGATCATGCACTGATCACGTGGATATCATGCACTGATCACGTGGCTGATCACACACTATCACATGACTGATCATGCACTGATCCGTGGCTATCATGCACTGATCGCGTGGCTGTCATGCACTGATCATGTGGCTGATCAGGCAATGATCACATAGCTACCATGTACTGATCACGTGACTGATCATGCACTGATCACATAATTGATCCTGCACTGATCACGTGGCTCATCATGCACTGATCACGTGGCTGATCACACATGATCACGTGACTGATCATGCACTGATCCCGTGGCTCTCATGTACTGATCACGTGGCTGATCATGCACTGATCACGTGAATGATCATGCAATGATCACGAGGCTGATCATGCACTATCACATGACTGATCATGCACTGATCACGTGACTATCATGCACTGATCACGTGGCTATCATGCTCTGCTCATGTGGCTGATCAGCAATGATCACATAGCACCATGTACTGGTCACGTGACTGATCATGCACTGATCACGTAATTGATCCTGCACTGATCACGTGGCTCATCATGCACTGATCACGTGGCTGATCACATATCACGTGACTGATCATGCACTGATCCCGTGGCTCTCATGCACTGATCACGTGGCTGTCATGCACTGATCACGTGGATATCATGCACTGATCACGTGGCTGAACACACACGTATCACATGACTGATCATGCACTGATCACGTGGCTATCATGCACTGATCACGTGGCTATCATGCACTGATCATGTGGCTGATCAGACAATGATCACATAGCTACCATGTACTGGTCACGTGACTGATCATGCACTGATCACGTAATTGATCATGCACTGATCATGTGGCTGATCATGCACTGATCACGTGGCTGATCATACACTGATCACATATCTGATCATGCACTGATCACGTGACTGATCATGCACTGATCACGTGGCTATCATGCACTGATCACTTGGCTGGACATACACTGATCACGTGCCTGGTCATGCACTGATCACGTGGCTGATCATGCACTGATCACGTGACTGATCATGCACTGATCTCGTGCTGATCATGCACTGATCACGTGGCTATCATGCACTGCTCACGTGGCTGATCATGCCATGATCACGCAGGTACAATGTACTGGTCACATGACTGATCATGCACTGATCACGTGACTGATCATGCAGTGATTACGTGGCTATCATGAACTACTCACTTGGCTGATCATGCAATGATCATGTAGCTACCATGTACAGGTCACGTGAATGATCATACACCCATCAGGTGACTGATCATGCACTGATCACGTGGCTATCATGCACTGATCACGAGTCTGATCAAGCACTGTTCACATCTATATCATGCACTGATCCCATGACTACCCGTGCACTGATCACGTGGATGATCATACACTAATCTTGTGAAAGATCATGCACTGATCACGTGGCTGATCATGCACTGATACCGTGACTGAGCATGGACTGATCACATGACTAACATGTAGTGATCACGTGACTTAATGGCGCTGATCATGTGACTGATCATGCGCTGATCATGTTTGCTATCATACACTGATCATGTGCCTCTGGAGGCAATAAACAAAGAGCTGAGTAGGCACGAATCAAACAGTCAGCAGGCAATAATCATGGAACTCAGCTGTGAGGAATCATGCTGCTCAGCTGGCAATAATCAAGCAGCTGAGCAGGCAGGAATTACGCAGCACAGCTGGCAATTGTCAAGCAGATGACAGGCAGGAATCGTGCAGCTCAGCTGGCAATTGTCAAGCAGATGAGCAGACAGTAATCACGCAGCTCAGCAGGCCCAGATCACGTGACTGAGCATGCACTGTTCACGTGGCTGATCATACACTGTTCACGTGTCTGACCATGCACTGATCACGTGGCTGATCATACACTGCTCACGTAACTGATCATGCACTGATCGTGGCTATCATGCACTGTTCACGTGGCTGATCACACACCTGTCACGTGACATATCATGCACAGATCACGTGGCACTCATGCACTGATCACGTGGCTGATCATACTCTGCTCACGTGCTGATCATGCACTGATCACGTGGCTGAACATGCACTGTTCACGGGGCTGATCACACACCTGTCACGTGACATATCATGCACTGATCACGTGGCACTCATGCACTGATCACGTGGCTGATCGTACACTGCTCACGTAACTGATCATGCACTGATCACGTGGCTATCATGCACTGATCACGTGGCTGAACATGCACTGTTCACGTGGCTGATCACACACCTGTCACGTGACATATCATGCACTGATCACGTGGCACTCATGCACTGATCACGTGGCTGATCATACTCTGCTCACGTAACTCATGCACACATCACGTGGCTATCATGCACTGCTCACGTGGCTCGTCATGGAATGATCACGTAGCAACCGTATACTGGTAACGTGACTGATCATGCAATGATCACGTAAATGATCATGCACTGTTCACGTGACTGATCATGTACTGATCACGTGACTGATCACACATGTATCACGTGACTGATCATGCACTGATCCCGTGGCTCTCATGCACTGATCACCTGGCTGTCATGCACTGATCACGTGGATATCATGCACTGATCACGTGGCTGATCACACACGTATCACATGACTGATCATGCACTGATCGTGGCTATCATGCACTGATCACGTGGCTATCATGCACTGATCATGTGGCTGATCAGACAATGATCACATAGCTACCATGTACTGGTCACGTGACTGATCATGCACTGATCACGAATTGATCATGCACTGATCATGTGGCTGATCATGCACTGATCACGTGGCTGATCATACACTGATCACATAACTGATCATGCACTGATCACGTGACTGATCATGCACTGATCACGTGGCTATCATGCACTGATCACTTGGCTGGACATACACTGATCACGTGCCTGGTCATGCACTGATCACGTGGCTGACCATGCACTGATCACGTGACTGATCATGCACTGATCACGTGCCTGATCATGCACTGATCACGTGGCTATCATGCACTGATCACGTGGCTGATCATGCCATGATCACGCAGGTACCATGTACTGGTCACATGACTGATCATGCACTGATCACGTGACTGATCATGCAGTGATCACGTGGCTATCATGAACTACTCACTTGGCTGATCATGCAATGATCATGTAGCTATCATGTACAGGTCACGTGAATGATCATACACCCATCAGGTGACTGATCATGCACTGTTCACGTCTATATCATGCACTGATCACATGACTGCCTGTGCACTGATCACGTGGATGATCATACACTAATCACGTGACAGATCATGCACTGATCACGTGACTGATCATGCACTGATCACGTAATTGATCATGCACTGATCATTTGGCTGATCATGCACTGATCACGTGACTGATCATGCACTGATCACGTGGCTGATCATGCAATGATCACGTAGCTACCATGTACTGGTCACGTGAGTGATCATGCACTGATCACTTAACTGATCATGCACTGATCAGTTGACTTATCATGCACTGTTCACGTGAGTGATCATGCACTGATCACGTGACTGATCATGCACTGATCTCGTGGCTATCATGCACGGCTCATGTGGCTGATCATGCACTGATCACGTGGCTATCATGCACTAATCATATGGCTGGTCATACACTGATCACGTGACTGATCATGCACTGATCACGTGACTGATCATGCACTGATCACGTGGCTATCATGCACTGATCACATGGCTGGTCATACACTTGTCACGTGCCTGGTCATGCACTGATTACATGACTGATCATGCACTGATCACGTGGCTATCATGCACTACTCACGTGGCTGATTATGCAATGATCATGTAGCTACCATGTACCTGTTAGGTGACTGATCATACACTGATCAGGTGACGGATCATGCACTGATCACGTGGCTGATCATACACTGATAACCTGCCTGGTCGTGCACAGATCACGTGACAAATCATGCACTGATCACATAGCTATCATGAACTGATCACCTTGCTGATCATGCCCTGATCACGTGGCTGATCATGCACTGATACCGTGACTCAGCATGGACTTATCACATGACTATCATGTAGTGATCACGTGACTTAATGGCTCTGATCATGTGACTGATCATGCGCTGATCATGTTTGCTAGCATACACTGATCGTGTGCCTCTGGAGGCAATAAACAAAGAGCTGAGTAGGCACGAATCAAACAGTCAGCAGGCAATAATCATGGAACTCAGCTGTGAGGAATCATGCTGCTCAGTTGGCAATAATCAAGCAGCTGAGCAGGCAGGAATTACGCAGCACAGCTGGCAATTGTCAAGCAGATGACAGCCAGGAATCGTGCAGCTCAGCTGGCAATTGTCAAGCAGATGAGCAGACAGTAATCACGCAGCTCAGCAGGCCCAGATCACGTGACTTCGCATGCACTATTCACGTGTCTGTTCATACACTGATCACGTGATGATCATGCACTGATCACGTGACTGACCATGCACTGATCACGTGGCTGATCATACACTGTTCACGTGTCTGACCATGCACTGATCACGTGGCTGATCATACACTGCTCAGGTAACTGATCATGCACTGATCACGTGGCTATCATGCACTGATCATGTGGCTGATCATGAAATGATCACGGCTACCATGTACTGGTCACGTGACTGATAATGCACTGATCACGTGGCTGATCATGCGCTGATCACGTGACTGATCATGCACTGATCACGTGAATGATCATGCACTGATAACGTGGCTATCATGCACTGATCACGTGGCTGGTCATACTGATCACGAGCTACCATGTACTGGTCACGTGACTGATCATGCACTGATCACGAACTGATCATGCACTGATCACGTGGCTGATCATGCACTGATCACGTGACTGATCATGCACTGATCACGTGACTGATCATGCACTGATCACGTGGCTGGTCATGCACTGATCACGTGCTACCATGTACTGGTCACGTGGTGATCATGCACTGATCACGTATTGATCATGCACTGATCACGTGGCTGATCATGCACTGATCACGTGACTGATCATGCACTGATCACGTGACTGATCATGCACTGATCACGTGGCTATCATGCACTGATCACGTGGCTGATCATGCACTGATCACGATGCCTGGTCATGCACTGATCACATGACTGATCATGCACTGATCACGTGCAGATCATGCACTGATCACGTGGCTATCATGCACTACTCACGTGGCTGATCATGCAATGATCATGTAGCTACCATGTACTGGTCACGTGACTGATCATGCACCCATCAGGTGACTGATCATGCACTGATCACGTGGCTATCATGCACTGTACGTGGCTGATCATATGATCACCTGCCTGGTCATGCACTGATCACGTGACTAATCATGACTGATCACGTAGCTGATCATGCACTGATCACGTGGCTGATCATGCACTGATCGTGGCTGATCATGCACTGATCACGTGGCTATCATGCACTGATCGTGGCTGATCATGCACTGATACCGTGACTGAGCATGGACTGATCACATGACTATCATGTAGTGATCACGTGACAATGGCGCTGATCATGTGACTGATCATGCGCTGATCATGTTTGCTATCATACACTGATCATGTGCCTCTGGAGGCAATAAACAAAGAGCTGAGTAGGCACGAATCAAACAGTCAGCAGGCAATAATCATGGAACTCAGGTGTGAGGAATCATGCTGCTCAGCTGGCAATAATCAAGCAGCTGAGCAGGCAGGAATTACGCAGCACAGCTGGCAATTGTCAAGCAGATGACAGGCAGGAATCGTGCAGCTCAGCTGGCAATTGTCAAGCAGATGAGCAGACAGTAATCACGCAGCTCAGCAGGCCCAGATCACGTGACTGAGCATGCACTGTTCACGTGGCTGATCATACACTGATCACGTGATGATCATGCACTGATCACTTGGATATCATGCACTGATCACGTGGCTGATCATACACTGTTCACGTGTCTGACCATGCACTGATCACGTGGCTGATCATACACTGCTCACGTAACTGATCATGCACTGATCACGTGGCTATCATGCACTGATCACGTGGCTGAACATGCACTGATCACGTGGCTGATCACACACCTGTCCGCGTGACTATCATGCACTGATCGTGGACTCATGCACTGATCACGTGGCTGATCATACTCTGCTCACGTAACTCATGCACACATCATTGTGGCTATCATGCACTGCTCACGTGGCTGTCATGGAATGATCACGTAGCTACATATACTGAATCACGTGACTGATCATGCCTGATCACGTGAAATGATCATGCACTGTTCACGTGACTGATCATGTACTGATCACGTGACTGATCATGCACTGACCACGTGGCTATCATGCTCTGCTCACGTGGCTGATCATGCAACGATCCGCGTAGCAATCATGCTGATCACGTGACTGATCATGCACTGATCCGTAATTGATCCTGCACTGATCCGTGGCTCATCATGCACTGATCACGTGGCTGATCATGTCGTGATGATCTGCACTGATCACGTGGCTCTCATGCCCTGATCACGTGGCTGTCATGCACTGATCACGTGGCTATCATGCACTGATCACGTGGCTGATCACACCGCATTAGCATGACTGATCATGCACTGATCACGTGACTGATCATGCACTGATCACGTGGCTATCATGCACTGATCATGTGGCTGATCATGCAATAATCACGCCAACTACCATGTACTGGTCACGCGGCTGATGCACTGATCAGCGTAATTGATCATGCACTGATCACGTGGCTGATCATGCTGATCACGTGGCTGATCGTACACTGATCACATGACTGATCATGCACTGATCACGTGACTGATCATGCACTGATCACGTGGATCATCATGCACTGATCGCGAACTGACATGCTGATCGTGCCTGATCATGCACTGATCCGTGGCTCATGCACTGATCCGCGTGAGCTGATCATGCTGGCGATCACGTGCTGATGTCACTGTCACATGGCTATCATGCACTGATCACGTGGCTGATCATTACCAGCAGTCACGTGGCTATCATGTACTGATCACACCACTGATCATGCACTGATCACGTGACTGATCATGCGACGTCACGTGGCTATCATGCACTACTCACTTGGCTGATCATGCAATGATCAATAGCTACAATATACAGATCACGTGAATGATCATACACCCATCAGGTGACTGATGTTACACTGATCATATCATGCACCTGATCACGTGACTGATCATGCACTGTTCACGTCTATATCATACACTGATCACGTGACTGATCGTGCACTGATCACGTGGATGATCATGCACTGATCACGTGACGGAT